>NW_004949166.1:1729642-1730966 GCF_000317375.1 Microtus ochrogaster | reverse complement strand
AACAAAGACGGCTGAGGTCAACCACTGGCCTCCACACACCCCGCTGCACACATACACACACACACACACACACACACACACCACATACTCGAGCACAAACATGCAAACATGTCCATGCAGACATGGACACACACAGACAAACGCACGCACGCACACACACCCCACAAATAAAAAGAAATTTAAAAATTAAGAGGAAACTCACAGCAAATCAAAGACGACACCTTCTGGAGTGCAGACCGGGTAGACAAAAGGCTGCAGGGAGAGACTGAAAAGGACAGAGTCTGGTGAGCTTCTGGGAACACTAAGCATGCTACAGTTCCAACAACCTTCCCAGCAGTTCCAAGTGTGCTCGGCACTGACACACCACACCGCTAAGGACGCATCATCAAGAGGAGCCTTGGGACCTGGTGCCTCAGCACCGGACTTCTCTTCCAGGGTTTGTTGTCGGTCCTCTGTGTTGGTCCTGAGGAAGCAGGCCTGCAATTCCCTCTCCAGATCCTCACAGAGCAGGCAAATCAAGCTTTCCTCCCAAGAGCCACCTTTCCCATGCCAAGATTTGATAAGACCACCGTGGTCTACTGTGCCTGCACCACTCGTGTGCTGAGAACACGACCAAGGAAAAGCTGAATCCCTGGGAATTTCCGAAGCACGGAGGTGGAGAGGTCTACAGCAGCCTCAACTACCCTAATCGTTTCCACACGCGGCGGCTGCCTGGGGAAGAGTAGTGAGTGGAGGGAAGGACGCCAACCACACCAGCCTTCCCTCCCTCCCCGACTTACCCTGAGAGAACAGCATAAGGAGATGGCTGGGTCCTTGTCTAGGACTGCTTCCCCAGCAGTCCCCTGTCCAGATACCAATATGCCCCAAAGCAACACCTGACGGCTCAGCATCTGGCTACCCTCCCCTTCCCACCAGTACCTGAGTCCCAGGGAAGGAAGGGACCTGCCAGAATCATCACTATTGCTGATGTACAGCCGCTTACAATCTGAACAAAATAGGGCACCACAGGCACAGCTGTGAGTCAGACCATCCGGGCCACACGCCATCCCAGGGCTTATGCTATTCTTCCAGGCACTTGTCCTCCCAGACATAAAGTAAGCTTAGCCACAGGGTCCACTCAGACTCAGAAGATTGTAGTAAAAAGCAAAACTGGTAACCACACACACAGTAACCAGAAAATACCCATGCACTGGCCTCATGGCTGGGTCTGCTTTCTCCCACTCAAGTTATCTTTTTTTTTTTTTTTTTTGGTTTTTCGAGACAGGGTTTCTCTGTAGCTTTGGAGCCTGTCCTGGAACTCCCTTGGTAGACCAGGCTGGCCTCG
>NW_004949166.1:1728048-1729542 GCF_000317375.1 Microtus ochrogaster | reverse complement strand
TGGAGCCTGTCCTGGAACTCCCTTGGTAGACCAGGCTGGCCTCGAACTCACAGAGATCCGCCTGCCTCTGCCTCCCAAGTGCTGGGATTACAGGCGTGCGCCACCACCGCCCGGCCCTCAAGTTATCTTGAAAGGCACAGAGAAAACTCTGAACACATCTCAAAGAGTCAAGTTCACACAGATTGTACATGTTAAAATTCTGACTTTCTAGGCTTAAGAAGGGTTGGATTTGGAGATATTTTAAATTTTGGATTTTTCAGATCAAGGACGATCAACTGTTTATGCAAAAACACTCCAGATGCAAGTATGGTAGCCTGTAATTCTAATACTTGAGAGGTAGAAGCAGGAGAATTAGGAGTTCAAGGCCAACCCAAGTTACAGAGTTAAAAGACCCTATCTTAAAACATACACACACAGAGAGGCTAGAGAAATGGCTCAGTGGTTAAGAGCATTATTGTTCTTTCAGAGGTCCTAAGTTCAATTCACAGCAACTACATGGTTGCTCACAACCATATATAGTGGGATCTGCTGCCTCTGATTCTGTGCATGAAGACAGAGCACACATATACATGAATAAATAAATCCAAAAAACAAGAAATACACGTGTAATTCTATACATATGTGTTAAAAAATAAATAAAAAATAAAACACACACATTTGGAGAGATGATAACCAAAATAAAACAGAAGCCTTTTAAAGGTCTTACCTACAGTGGTCAAAAGGTAAGCGGCGAAAACTTGTCCGTGTGATATCTGTTTAAATAAAATAAAAACCAGAAAGCTTGTTTGGGAAATATTTCAGCTATGTGCACGTACCACTAGAACTACATCACCATGTATTAGCTTTTTTGTTGCTGCTGGAGAGCAGACCCAGGGCCTTGTACATGCTCTGTGCTAGGTGCTTCACTGAGCGACACTGCCAGGCCTGGGTTAAGAATCTTGGTAGCAGTCCCAGCACGCAGGAGACAGAGGCAGGCAGATCTCTGTGAGTTTGAGGCCAGCCTGGCCTACAAAGTGAGTTCCAGGACAGCCAGGATTACACACACACACATACATATACATATACACATATACATACACACACACACCAAAAAAAAACCCAAAAAACTGTCTTGAAAAAACAAAAAAAGAAAAGAATATTTTATTGGGGGCCTTAAAAATAAACCAAAAAGATGGCTCAGAGGACCTGAGTTCAAGGATTAAAGGCATGCACCACCACACCTGGCCTAAGCTTTTTTTTTTTACTAACAACTGTCATAGGCACAGTGGCTTACACCTGTGAGGCAGAAACAGAACAATCTTGAGTTCAAGGTCAGCCTGAGCTACTTAAGACTATATTTTATTTTATTTATTTTTTGAGACAGGGTTTCTCTGTAGCTTTGGAGCCTATCCTGGAACTTGCTCATGTGATGTGGGAATGATTTCTTATTAATAAAGAAACTGCCTAGGCCCATTTCATAGGCCAACCCTTAGGTAGGCGGAGAAAACAGAACAG
>NW_004949166.1:1723809-1727948 GCF_000317375.1 Microtus ochrogaster | reverse complement strand
GAGTCGCCATGATTCTCCTGCTCCAGGCAGATGCAGGTTAAGATCATTCTTGGTAAGCCAGCTTGTGGGCCACACAGAATAATAGAAATGGGTTAGATCAATATGTAAGAGCTAGCCAATAAGAGGCTGGAACTAATGGGTCAGGCAGTGATTAAAAGACTACAGTTTCCGTGTAATTATTTCGGGTATAAAGCTAGCCGTGCAGGCGGCCGGGTGCTGGGGACGCAGCTCCGCCGCTCTTAATTCAATTCGGGTCATAAGCTAAGCTAGCCATGCGGGCGGCAGGGTGCTGGGGATGCAGCTCCGCAGCTCTTATTTCAACACTCATGTAGAACAGGTTGGCCTCGAACTCACAGAGATCCACCTGCCTCTGCCTCCTGAGAGCTGGGATTAAAGGTGTGCACCACCACCGCTCAGCAAGACTATTATTTAAAAAAAAAAAAAAGTCAGGTGATAGTGATGCATACCTTTAAATCCAGCACCTGGGAGGCATACAGGCAGATGTCTGTGAGTTTGAAGCCAACCTAGTCTATAGAATGGGTTCCAGGACAGCCAAAGCTACACAGAGAATCCCTGTCTCAAAAAAATAAATTATAAATAAATTATATAGATGTATAAATATATATCCTGATGGCTGGAGAGATGGCTCAGTGGTTAAGAGCACTGGCTGTTCTTCCAGAGGACCTGAGTTCAATTCCCAGCACTCACACAGCAGCTCACAACTGTCTGTAACTCCAGTTCCAGAGGATCTGGCATCCTCACATAGACACACATGCAGGTAAAACACCAAGGCACATAAAATAAATTAAAAAAAAAAAAAAGACCATGTCCTTTCTTTCTTGACAACTCTGGGTACTACCGTTCCTTTTTTCTTCCTATAAAGAAACGTTTATAGCGCTTCCTAAAGGAAAAGTCATGTTAAATTATATTTTTAAAACTCTCCACTCAGGTAAGTAGACTCTACTACGCTGAGTATACATACTCTTTTCTGGACTCTGGACTCTCCAGTTATACACTGTAATGTCAGTATTCTGGTTCTTATCCGTTGTTCTGGATCACTATATACATTCCTCAGTAGCACCAGCATCCTTACCTGGCTTCCTGCCGCCATAGAAGTGAGTGTACTCAGCGCAGGTGATGTACCTAAGGAAGACAGAGTATTTTACTAGCTCCCCTCCCAGAAAGGACAGAAGCCATAGAAGCAACCTGACAGAACTGCCCCTCACTTGACAGGTGCACATGAAACAGCTGTAGTGTCAGACACAGAATGATAAGCACAAGAGGAAGAAAGATAAGCACCAGAAAGAGATGGACTGGACTTAGAAAAGACCTGACAATGAGAAAGAACTAGGCTGACAAAGATCTGGGGAAGCCCTTACTGAGACGTTGGGGGGGGGGGCAGGAAGATACTAGAGGAACGAGTGAGGAGGTGGGGGGGCAGCAGATGGAAACAATAGTAGCTGTGTCAAAAAGGAGTCTTTTTTTTTTTTTTTTTTTTTTTTTTTTGGTTTTTCGAGACAGGGTTTCTCTGTGGTTTTGGAGCCTGTCCTGGAACTAGCTCTTGTAGACCAGGCTGGTCTCGAACTCACAGAGATCCTCCTGCCTCTGCCTCCCGAGTGCTGGGATTAAAGGCGTGCGCCACCACCGCCCGGCTAAAAAGGAGTCTTAAAGATCACAGAAAGTACTACTCTATATTTGCCTTCAGTGTGGTGGGACGCTGTTGGATGGTTGTGAGCAGGAGCCAGGCAGGACCTAACACAGCTCTAGTTGCTGTGCAAGGCTGAGGATTGTCTTCAGTCTATGTATAGTAAAATCAGGGACTTAATATGTAACCACTGGGACAGGATGGGAAGAGAGCAAGGTTAAGGTGTGAAACTTATCAAGAGTTCCCTTTCAGGCCTACTGATTCGGAGAGAGAGCTAATCGAGTAAAGAGTAAACAGCTGGCGTAGTGCAAGAGAGATGAGACTACCAGAAAAGATCACCCACTGAGAACCAGAAAGGAACGGGGTACCTATGAAGTCTGGAACCAGGGAAGAAAGAGGAACGAGAAAAGAGAGGTCACTGACGCAGATAAAAACAAAGCGCACATACGATCCCACCAAAGACCGGCTTCGGAAAGGGAAGAAGCCCAAGGACTGAGAGCTGGCACCAGATTTGGCAATACAGAAGTCAAAGGCATCCTTGCAGTTTGGGGGAGACCATCTTACTACACTAGTTTCAAGACACAACAGAAAACAGCATACAGGTAGACAGTCGCAAATGGAGAGGAACGTGGAGTACGGCCCACTAGTCTTAAACTGTCGCCTGTGTGTAGGCTGGCAGGCGAGAGCCAGGACGAAGTGGCCCTGGCTGTACAGGGCAGACAACCAACGCAGGGGCAGAAAGGGAAGCGGTAGAGGCAATCCCCAGAAGTGAGCTTGTCCGGCCGCGGAGGCCGCGCTGAGGGGCGATACCGCGCCAGCAAGAACTGAGGCTTTCGGGAGATGACCTTCAGGATGGCGATGGGCTGAAACGAAAGGTGCTGCCCCCACTTACATCTTATCCTTCTGGTGTTGTCGCTTCCCCATGGCGGCGAAGAACCTTAAGCAGCCCCAGCAGACGATCAGACTCTGGCGCCTCCGCTTTCTCAACTACTTCCGAAGTTCGGCCCACCCAGTCCCGGAAGTAGGAATAAGGCATTCTGGGAACTGTGGTTCCAAGAGCCCAGAGTGCGTGCTAGGCGCAGCCACCTTGCTAAACTGAGGCTTACTGCCTCTGAGTAAAATCTTCTTTTCCTGTCTCCAGCCAAACTGCGTTGCAACTTCTCAGAGACTTCTCTGTGTACTGCCTGATTACTTGCCCAGCCCATGCTATGCCAGCCAGATCCGCTCAGACCTGCCCTCCCTTGTATCTAAAGCCTCTTGCCTTTTCTCCTGGACCAGCGCGTGCAAGGGCGTGTCCATCCCACTGCCCGCTCACCTCCCTTTCTTTGCTCTCCTTCGGCCCCCACGTCCTCCAGGCCCAACAGGTGGCAGGTGATGAAGCCCTCCCTAGATCCAGTGCCCTCCCTAGTCCCACACATCTCCGCTGCTAGATCATTCCCTGGAGCCAGGTCCTTGGTATGGCTTGTTTTTTGCCTGAGGATGCAGAAGACTAGAGATTAACCCTAAGGGGTATGCTAAACTTGAATTTCCTTTTTAAAGTATGTGTGTGATCAACTATGTGCCTTGGCAAACGTGTGGAGCTAGTAGGACAAGATCCAGGAGTTGGTTCTCCTTACCAGGCTTGTGCTGCATGTACTTTTACCTGTGAAGCCATGAAGCCATCTCTCCAGCCTAAGCTTGTGGTTTTATTTATTTTTTATGTGTTTGGCCTGCATGTATGTGTCAGATAGGTGATGGGAACTGAATCAGCCCTTTGGGAGAGGAGCCAGTGTGTTTAACTGCTGAACCATCTCTCTAGCCAGCTAAACTTGAGGCTTTAAACAGCGCTTATATCCTGACTCCCAAAGCCAGTTACATGTCAAGTTCTTGTCTACATGTCTGATCTAAGAATTTCAATCTCCCTGACCTCTGTTGCAAATATGTATTTTGATACTAAAGTTCACGCTGCAGAGCCTATATCCTGACCTCCAGCTGACCTCCAGCTGGTAAGTCTCAAACTCAGGAACACAGCTGAGGTGTTTATTAACACATCTAAGTGGATACTGGCCACCAGGTTCTCCGTGCATTCTAGTCCCTGCCTGTTACAGGGGCCGCCCGACTGGTATGCCTGCTGCTGTGGGATAATACTCTTGTACCTGTAAAGATTTGTCACTCTTATTGGTTTAATAAAATGCTGATTGGCCTGTAGCCAGGCAGAAAGTATAGGCAGGGAAGCCAGAGTAGAATTCTGGGAAGAGGAAAGACTCAGTCTTCAGTCGCCACCCAGATGCAGAGGAAGAAGATGAACATGTTGCACTGAAAAAAGTACCAAGTCACATGGTGGCTAAACATAAAAAAGAATTATGGGTTAATTTAACTTGTAGGAGTTAATAATAGGTCGGGTGATGGTGGTGCAGCCTTTAATCCCAGCACTCAGGAGGCAGAGGCAGGTGAATCTTTGTGAGTTCAAGACCAGCCTGGTCTACAAGAGCTAGTTCCAGGACAGTCTCCAAAG
>NW_004949166.1:1712928-1723604 GCF_000317375.1 Microtus ochrogaster | reverse complement strand
TCTGTAGACCAGGCTGATCTCGAACTCACAGAGATCCGCCTGCCTCTGCCTCCCGAGTGCTGGGATTAAAGGCGTGCGCCACCATCGCCCGGCGCCACTGTGTATTTCTTTGGGACTGAATGGCTGTGGAACCGGGTGGGACAGAAACTTTCTTCTATACCCTGCCTCCTACCCCAAACTTCTCCTAAGTGCTCTTCCCTATATAATTCAACCATTTTGGTTACCTGGCCTTTTCATCTGCACTGCAGAGCCCCCTGACTGCTGTACCTGGTTTCCCCCTCCCCTCTCCTTGTAAGGTTCAGGGTCACATCTACAATGGACTCTCCCAGATGTTCCTGCCTTTGACTGGTCTCTTTCCTTTAATCTATAATAAACCTTCTCCTCCACCATACCTAGGAGCAGTCATGTTCAGCTCCTTTCTTTTTTTCTTTTTTCATTCACCACCCTGATGTGGGATGTCTCTCTGTATGCTGTGAATATGTTTTATTACCATTGGTTAAGAAAGAAGCTAATTTGACCAATACCAGGCAGAATAGAGCCATACAGGAAATCCAAGCAAAGATAAAGGGAAAAGAAGGTGGAGTCAGAGAGATGCCAACAGCTAGAGAAGCGGGATATGAGGTAATAAGCTACGGCCCTTGTGGTAAAATATAGAATAATAGAAATGGAGCTGGGCGGTGGTGGCACACGCCTTTAATCCCAGCACTCGGGAGGCAGAGGCAGGAGGATCTCTGTGAGTCTGAGACCAGCCTGGTCTACAAGAGCTAATTCCAGGACAGGAACCAAAAGCTACAGAGAAACCCTGTCTCGAAAAATCCAAAAAAAAAAAATAATAATAATAATAGAAATGGGTTAATTTAAGTTTTAAGAGCTAGTTAATAATAAGCCTGAGCTAATAGATCAAACAGTTTGTAATTAATATTAAGCCTCAGAGTGGTTATTCAGGAACTGGCAGACGAGGGAGAAACTTCCAGTTACACCACCTGAAAACACATCAGAAGCCTCCTAGCCTTGCAGTTTGGGGAGCCTACAAATAAACCATTTCTCCTGTTTCTGGAACTGTTCTCTCAAACCCTGCTTTATGGAATAGCTGTGTGTGACAGGAAGTAAAGATTGCTCAGTCAGCCAAAAAAGGTGGGTAATGGTCTCAACTCTTATCCGGTGGGATTAACAAGGACCCCTGTCCACCCATCACCCAAGGCAAGTGACCTTTGTCCCTTCTCAAGTCATGGCTTCTGGTTTCCAAATAAATCTCATCTCAAAAGAACTTTTAGGGGTTGGAGAGATGGCTCAGTGGTTAAGAACACTGACTGCCCTTCCAGAGGACCCAGGTTCAATTCCCAGCACCCGCATGGCAGCTCACAACTGTCTGAAAATCCAGTTCCAGGGGATCTGACACCTTCACACCAATGCACATAAAATAAAGTTAAATAAACCATTAAAAAAAAGATCTTTTAGCCTAGCATGGTGGTACACACCTTTAAACCAGCACTTGGGAGGCAGAGGCTAGAGGATCTCTGAGTTCAAGTCCTGCCTGCTCTACATAGTAAGTTTTTTTTAAAGATTTATTTATTATGTATACACCATTCCTTCCATGTATGCTTGCATGCCAGAAGAGGGCACCAGATCTCATTATAGATGGTTGTGAGCCACCATGTGGTTGCTGGGAATTGAACTCAGGACCTCTGGAAGAGCAGTCAGTGCTCTTAACCTCTGAGCCATCTCTCCAGCCCCTCTACATAGTAAGTTACAGTCAACCAGGAATATACAGTGAGACCTTGTCTCAAAACAAAAGAGAAAGAGAGAGAAGAAATAAGCTTCCTTGGCCACCCTAATCATATCTCTCCCATAGTTTATCACAATTTATAATTACGCAGTAATTTTGTGTATGTTCTGATAGAGGTGTAAGCATCCATCGTGACTCAAACAGTATATCTCTAATGCCCAGTAACGACTGATTTCTCACATGGTGAACAGGTTCTAAGGCCTGTAATACAAGGTGACAATAAGAATCACATTTTTGAAACTCAGAGAAGTATCAAGTTGGAAATGGACAGACCCATTCACTCTCTTCCAGGCAAAACACCCACCAAAGTAGGCTTGTGTTTAGAGAACACATGCAAGGAAAATACAATTCACTTGCAAGGACAGACAGGGCCAGTCACTGAAGGGAAGACCAATATTCCCACCCCATTCTCTCAAAGCACACACAAAGGAATTGCTTGTTGGAATGCAAGCAAGGGGCCACAAAATGGTACTGATCTAAATACACACAATCCATATTTGGCAGGGTGGGGTTGTCCAGACAGAGTTTCTCTGTCCTATGGAACTTGCTTCGTAGTCCAGGCTGGCTTTGAACTCACAGAGATCACCACAACTGGCTGAACACATACTATATACACATTGCATGCTACCTTAGGCTGGCAGTAAATATTGACTGTACCCCCATTCGTATCAGATGGAAGTACAGAGAGAGGAGCCCCACACCTGAATGCAAAACGGTGACTGTGAAGATGTGTCTTTGCCAAGGTGCCTTCTGATTGGTTTAATAAAAGAGCTGACTGACCAGTAGTTAGGCAGGAGATATAGGCAGGACAGCCAGACAGGATGCTGGGAGGAAGAAGGGCAGAATCTCAGGGGACACAGAGAAGCAAGATGAACATGCTGTGTTGAAAGAAGGTACAGACCCATGGCAGAAGGTAGATAAGATGTATGGGTTAATTTAAAATGTAAGAGTTAGCTAGTAACCAGCCTGAGCTATTGGCCGAGAATTTATAATAAGTCTCTGAATGGTTATTTGGGAGCAGCTGCTAAGACACAGAGACACTCCACCTATAATGCACCTCTGTAGGAATTTTATTCATTCCTGGGACATGGTCTGTAGGGAAGAGGTTACTCGCTCTTCTTGGCAGGAATGGACTCTGCACTGCCAGGGTCATTCTCTGAATCCTCTTTAGGTCTAGGCACAGGCTGGAACTTCTCTGAATCGTCTTTAGTTCTGGGCATAGGCTGGAATGTCTCTGAAGCATCTTTAGGTCTGGGCATAGGCTGGAATGTCTCTGAATCGTCTTTAGGTCTCGGCACAGGCTGGAACGTCTCTGAATCGTCTTTAGGTCTGGGCACAGGCTGGAACTTGAGTAGGACAGGCGGAGTAAAGATGGAAGCTTTCACAACAGGCGATGGAGTCTCGTCGGTACTGGAGGGCTCACTACAGGATGCTGCTGTCCTGCATGGGAGATGGCCAATAATGCCCATGAAGTAGGAAACTAGCCCGGAGGGCTCCCAGACATACACGCAATAACATCACAGCTACAAGGCGTCTCCCAAGATATTTTTTCTTCTAGAAACCTCTCCCGTGGACTCTGTTCAGTGTTGTGCGTTAAAGCACTGTTTGTGATTGTAGAAAACCCAAAACACGTGTAAATCCTGTGAAGGACAGGTGTCCTTCACAATGCAAACCAGGCTGTCCTGCAGCTGTTTAAAGGATTAAACACGTCCCAGTGGCCATATTGTTTTGTTTTGGGGGACTGGGTAGCTTCAAACTATGTGTCCCAGACTGGTCTTGAACTTGCAGCAATCCTCCTGCCTCAGCCTCCCACAGGAGCTGCCTGCTCATCCTTTCAACGCCCTTTGATCAGATCCACTGCTCCCTAACACTTCCACTTGGGCACCATTTTGTGAATAGAATATATGTTTGTAGCAATTTCCTCTAGATTGAAACATTTCCTCCTGGAGAGAAAAATCATAAAACTCAATGAATTCTGAAAACTAACAAAAAAGTTGCAAGGTATACAAGCAGTAGAAGATCGCTAAGGGGAAGAGACTCTCAGGCTGGAGAAGGAAGCCCAGCACCGCTTCCATGGGGCCTCACCACATCAGGGGGAGCTTTCCAATGGCACCACTGACTTGGGTGGCTCTCACTCCTAAAGGAACAACCATAAATGCATGTTCACCAAGCTAAACGTGGGTAGAATCATTTCTTCGATCTTCCTCAGCACGTTATCTGAGAGGAACAGGAATTTGCTCACACACCATCCCAGAAAAGTCACACAACTGTTTCTGCATAATTCGAATAGCCATACAATATTCCATAACATGAATGCATATTTTATAACATATTGCTTATATATAAATATACATTTATTTATGTAGTTTATTTATAATAGCCCTCATAGCCTTGGTTGGCCTGGATTCCTAGAACTTTTATTCTCGAGCAGGCTGATGACAAACTTCTAGCAGTATTTCTGCCTGTCCCTCAAGAGTGCTGGAATTAAGACAAGAATTATCATGCCTAGGTTCATATTTCTCTCTGTGGTTTGTTTTTTTTTTTTGATGGTGGTGGTAGTAGTGCTTTTTGTTTTGGTTTGTATTTTGGTTACTGTTTTGGTTTGCTTTTAAGACAAGGTCTCACTGTGTTACCCTGGCTGACTTGAAAATCACCATGTAGAACCCAGGCTGACTTTAAACTTAGAGATCTGTCTGCCACTGATGCCCCAGAGCTAGGGTTAAAGGTGTCTGCCGCTATGCTCAGCTGCATTTCCTCTTTTTTGTTTGTTTTTTGAGACAGGGTTTCTCTGTAGCTTTGGTGCCTGTCTTGGAACTAGCTCTAGATGAGGTTAGCCTTGAACTCACAGAGATCCACCTGCCTCTGCCTCAGAGTTTAAGAGCACTGGCTGCTCTTCCAGAGGACCTGAATTCAATTTCCAGCAACCATATGGTAGCTCACAACCATCCATACTTGGGAGGCAGGAGGCAGGTGAATCTCTGTAAGTTCAAGACCAGCCTAGTCTACAAAGTTAGTTCCAGGACAGCCAAAGATACACAGAGAAACCTTGTCTCGAAAAACCAAAAATAAATAAACAAATCAATAAATCATTTTTTAATCAATGGGGGAAAACATCAAGAACCCTAATGCTTAGACAAACAAGGGCTAGAGGATTGGAGAGACAGTTCAGAGGTTAAGAGCACTGGCTCCTCTTTCAGGGGATCCGGGTTCAATTCCCAGCACCCATATGGCAGCTCACAACTGTCTGTAACTCCAGTCTCAGGGAATCTGGCACCTTTACACCTACGCATATAAAATAAAGTTAAATAAATTATTATTATTTTTTTTTAAAAAAGAGCACTGGCTGGACTGGAGAGATGGCTCAGCGGTTAAGAACATTGCCTGCTCTTTCAAAGGTCCTGAGTTCAATTCCCAGCAACCACATGGTGGCTCACAACCATCTGTAATGAGGTCTGGTGCCCTCTTCTGGCCTGCAGACATACACACAGACAGCATATAACATAATAAAATAAATAAATAAATATTTAAAAAAAAAGAGCACTGGCTGCCTTCCAGAGGTCCTGAGTTCAATTCTCAGCACCCACATGGTGGCTCACAACCATCTATAATACAATCTGGTGTCTTCTTTTGCCATGCAAGCATACATGCAGACAGAATACTATATATGTAATAAATAAATAAATCTTTAAAAGGGGGGGGTTAGAGAGATGGCTCATCAGTTAAGAGCACTGGCTGCTACTCCAGAGGTCCTAGGTTCAATTCCCAGCCCTACATGGTAGCTCACAGCTGTTTGTAACTCCTGTTCCAGGTAATCCAACACCCTCACACATCCATGCAGGTGAAACACCAATGAACATGAAATACAAATCAACAAACTTTAAAAAACAATTAGAACTAGGCGAAGAAACCAAATGCACATTTCCCAAATGCATACCAATTAGCTGTAAGTTCAGGGAAATGATTGACCATCATTGGTCATCACGAAAAGTCAATCAGAACCACAGTGAGATCTGCTCACACCCACTGGGGCAGCAAGGTAAAGAGATGCTGCTTCTGAGGCAGCTACGTAGGAGGTTGAGATGCGAGACTACTTAAGCCTAGATGGTCAAGATTACCTGGGCAACACAGGGTGACCACCATCTCAAATCTGTTTTATATTTTATTGCAGGGATTTATTGTAATTTGCATGTACTACACTGCACTTGGAGAGGCTGGAAGACAGCTTGGAGGTCTCTCCTTCCACCATGGGAATCAAACTCAGGTCCTCAGGCTTGGTGGCAAGCAACTGTCCTCACTCGCCCTCTCCCCCCCCCATTTTATTTATTTAAATATGGCTATAAATTTACCTAAGTGGGAGAACAAGCACTGGCCTAGTAGACCCTAAGCCTGATCCCCAGTGCAAAAGTTAGAAAAAGATGGGCGTGGTGCCAGACCCCTTGGACACAAGCACTCCGAGAGGAAGTGAATTCAAGGCCAGCATGATTTATGTACTGAGTTCCACGCTACCAGAGAAAAATCACCCCTGTCTCAAAGAAAACAGCAAAAACAAAACAAAACAATGAATAAAGCCATGCTAAGTGTGGTGGTACAAGTCCCGGCACTTGGAGGCAGGGTCAGAAGGAATGACAATTTGAGTCCAGTCCAGTCTACCTAGCAAATTTCAGGCCAGACAGGGCTAAACGGCAAGGCCTTGTCTCAAAAGAAAGGAAAGGAAGAAAGAAAAAAAGAGAAAGAAAGAAAGGAGAAAGGGAAAAAGCTGGGCAGTGGTGGCAAATGCCTTTAATTCCAGCACTTGGGAGGCAGAGGCAGGCAGATCCTGAGTTCAAGGCCAGCCTGGTCTACAGGGTGAGTTCTAGGACAGCCAGGGCTACACAAAGAAACCCTGACTTGATAAAACAAAACAAGATGACAAGAGCTAGATAATAAGTATCGCCAGGGTCAGCAAGCGGGGAAAAGCACTTTTCTTCTAAACCTGTTTAATTCCGAGCTCACCCATGGCAAGGAGACAGCCAGCTCCTTGCAAGCTGTCCTGACTCTCACATGCATGCCACAGTGACACTATAGTGCACACACACACACACGAATAAATACATGTGAATGTCTGAATGGTAATAAGTGTCCCTAGCTTATGGTAAAAATGAACCCTCGGTGTATCATTAGTGAGACTGTATGAGGCTACTTGTATAGTCTGGCAGTTTCTCAAAACAGTAGGATCCTGGATGTCGGTCAGTGGTAGAGTACTTGCCGAGCATGTATGAGGTCCTGGGCTCCGTCACCAACACTGTAAAAAATGTATAGACATGTGTATGTATACATATGTATATAATATACATAATATGTTATATATACATTAAATTTACCATATGATCTAGATGTCTACTCAAGAAAAGCAAAAACTGTGACCTCGCTAAAACTTTTCCCAAATCTTTCATCATGTCGTTATTCCTAGTAGTCAAAAGTCTGAACTCAGATCCTTATAGCTGATACACAAATACACAAGCAGAAGCCGGGGAGTCTTTCAGTCAGTAAAATGCTTGCTGTGCAAGCATGGGGACTGGAGTTCTTATCCCCCCATCCATCCAACGGCTGGGCACAGCATGGGGACTGGAGTTCTTATCCCCAGCACCCAAGGGCTGGGCACAGCAGCGTACATGTGACACTTCCCAGGTTCACAACCAGTCAAGCAAGGCCCAGATTCGGTGGGAGACCTTATCTTAAAAACAAATGAAAGGTCTAGAGAGATAGCTCAGTGCCCTCACAGAGGGCCAGGGTTCGGTTTCCAGCACCTGCATGGTGGCTTACAACCATCTATAACTAATTCCTGGGCTCCAACATCCTCTTCTGACTTCCTGGGACACCAGGCACACACATGGTGCACAGACTCACATGCAGGCCAACACTTATATTCACAAGATAAAAATCGTTTAAAAAAAAATGTGAATTGTGATCAAGAAATCCGACTGCCACCTCTACCCTCCACATGCACACAAAAATAATAATAATACAAAGGACTATTACTGAACCAGGAAACAGAAGAGAAGCACTGCGGGCAGGACGCATGGACTTTGAAAACATGGCCATAAGTCAGACAGACACAAAAGGCCACATTCTGAGGCCAGAGTAAGTGATTCATAAGGATGGGAAGTAGGGTAGTGCTGGGAGCGGCAACTAAAGAACGCTCCAAGTTTTACCTACTTTCTTGTTGGTTTTTGGTTTTTTAGACAGGTTCTATCTATGTAGCCCTGGCTGTCCTGGAACCATGTAGACTAGGCTGCCTCCACACTCACAGAGATCCGGCTGAGTCTACTTCCTGACTGCTGGGACTCAAGCTGTGTGGCACCGCACATGGCTTCAATTTGATTTATTTTTGAAACTAAGTCTCCCTCTGTAGCTCAGGCTAGCTTTAGCTTAGGCTAGTTTTGAACTCACAGCAATCTACCTGCCTCAGCCTCCCAAGTGTGCTGGAATTACAGATGTGAACTGGTGAGTTCTTTCTTTCTTTTTTCCTTTTTTGGTTTTTTGAGATAGGGTTTTTCTGTGTAGCCTTGGAGCCTGTCCTGGAACTTGCTCTATAGATCAGGCTGACCTCGAATGCCTGCCTCTGTCTCCTGGGTGCAGAGATTAAAAGCGTGAACCACCACTGCCCAGCTGTCTACTGTCTTTTCAATCACCAACAGGGTCTCTTTACTGACCTGGAACTCTCTGATTCAACTATACATGGGCAGCCGTCTGCCTGGATCTTCCTACCTCCACCCCAGCACTGAGATTACAGATGTGTGCCACTATGTGCTTTTATGTCTGTCTTCCAAGTCCCCGAATCTCTTTTAGAATGATGTGGATCCATGCATACCTGGCACACGCTCTACCACTGAGTACATACCACCAGAACACTTTGAACCATTTTCATCATACAGTTGAGAGGTATCACAGAAGCACTCAACTCTTTCTAGAATGTCACTCAAAGCATAAACTCTGTATCTACCCATAAGTAGTAACTTCTTACCTCCCTCTCCAAGCCCCCTCCAAACTACTACTTTTTGATCCTTCTGCCTCCACTTCTCAAGCACTGTGATTACAAGTTACAGCTCTAGCTCTCTAAGTGACTTTTAACAATCCACATTTGGTGAACCCTGCTTTGCAATATGATTCCAAGACAACACCTTAGCTGCTTCCTTTCAACTGGGCCTGGGTTTGGCCAATCACTGATATCATCTACCATTGCAAACACTGATTATGTGTGAGGTTCTGGGAGTGGAAGGAATATCAGGAACTTCTGCCCTTGAGCACATTATCACAGTGCCTGTGAGAGGCAGGACCCCAGCACTGGAACAGAGCCCGGGGGTCCAGGTCACAAGGTCTGTGAGAGGCAGGACCCCAGCACTGGAACAGAGCCTGGGGGTCCGGGTCACAGGGTCTGTGAGAGGCAGTGTTCCTGGCACCAGAACAGAGCCCAGGGGTCCGGATGGAAAAGTGCAATGCAAACACTCACCAGGGGAAGCCAGGGCAATGCAGCTTGTGTGCATTGTTTCCTGACAAATAGGAGAAATGGAAGCCTCCAGGGTTGAGGACCAAGGGGGTCAGGTCGACCATGTGGCTGCAAGATAGGAAAGAAATGGGGTGTTGGTGTTGGGCCCACCCACCGCATCAGCATGCTTCTCTGTAACACAGGTCCAAGGGGCCCATCACAGTCCACACTCCCGAAATAAGCACAATCACCACCCAAAATGGTGAGAATTAAGAGGTTGAGACAAAATAACCATCAAGTCTGGCACTCAAGATGTCCCCCCCCACAAAAGGCTTTTCCACCTCTTAGAAGTTGACGAAAGACTGTTCCAGTTTAATTTCACTTCAGACCTTGAAATATCCAGTTTCTCCATCTACAAGAAACAAAGAAAATCTCAGGGCAGAGTGGAAACTGCACTTTTCCACACAGAAAAGCAGTCCTTACACAGGAAGCAAGAACTGATCCCAGGGATGCAGAAAAGACGGTGGTGGGGAACTGAGGAAGCCCCACCCCCAAAGCAAGTGTTACCGGGAAGAAGAGGGCTGCTGGAGAAGGGGGATCTGAACTGAGACGTGGGATAAACAGCAGCCCAAAGATGCAGATGGGGGCAGAGGAGGGATAACACCCCGAGAGACAGGGATGGGGATCAGATGTGAGTCAAGCCTATGGTTTTCCTCCTATTCTCAGGGGCATCCCAAGTACATGGCTCACGGAGGACAGGAGGTGGAACTTTGTGCCATTTACCTCTGTAGTGGCCCTCAGCGAGGGAAGCCCCTCTTATCTGTTTGACCTGCTGCTAGTGCATACCCAAAGCCTGTCTGAAAGAAGCCCCCTTCTGCAGAGATCTGAGGACCACTGCTGTGGGCAAGCCAGGAGAAGCCACCCTCCTACCACTGGAGTAAAGCGTGTTCCCACTGACCGGCTTGCCAGACAGTGGAGGAAAAGGGCCAAAGACCCTGGGCATAGTATAGACAGGAGGTGATGCAGCCACTACAGAGGCCATGGTGGTGACAGGTAGCGGTGGCGGCGGCAATGGTGGTGGTAATGGAGCTGGTGGCAGGCATGGGGAGGTTGACCGGTCTCGGAAGATGACAGGATCTGCTGTTCTCTTTGGTTTCAGCCTCCTCCTCCTCCTCTTCTTGGCATCTGCATCAAATGGTGTAGTGAGTACTGACCCCCTGGGCAGTGGACCCAAACACAGTAACACAAGGGTCATATATCTCTCCAGCAAAGGAAAGCCTTTTCGGGCCTTTAGAAAATCCTGGAACAGGGGCTGGAGAGATGGCTCAGCATTAAGAGCATTGCCTGCTCTTCCAAAGGTCCTGAGTTCAATTCCCAGCAACCACATGGTGGCTCACAACCATCTGTAATGAGGTCTGGTGCCCT
>NW_004949166.1:1703286-1712423 GCF_000317375.1 Microtus ochrogaster | reverse complement strand
GGTTTCTCTGTGGCTTTGGAGCCTGTCCTGGAACTAGCTCTGTAGACCAGGCTGGTCTCGAACTCACAGAGATCCGCCTGCCTCTGCCTCCCGAGTGTTGGGATTAAAGGCGTGCACCACCACCGCCAGGCAAGATGTCTAACTTTAAAAGCACAATTTTGTTTTTTGTTTTTTTTTTCTGGGGGGGAAGGTTTAGAGACAGGATTTCTCTGTAGTTTTGGAGCCTGTCTTAGAACTAGGCTGGCTTCGAACTCACAGAGATCTGACTCCCAAATGCTGGGATTAAAGGCCTGCACCACCACCACCTGACTATGGGTACAATTTCAACGGGAATGTTAGAATGAACCAGGCCCTGTAGGGTAACCTGCTGCCTCCCAGGCAAGGCTTGTGAGTTTACCAACAGCAGCAAGGATGCCCAGGCCACAGACAGTGAGCCCTCAGCTTACACCAGGCCTCACAGGCATGTGGGGATGGAAAAGGAAACACATAGTGAGGTCTTGACAGGATGGAATAACTAGAAGGACCCTGAGCCAAACCCTGCTCTACTCAGGCCTATGGAAAGCACTGAATGAGCCTTGGGAATGCATCTGAGTGTTAAAGCACACCTCATACAGCCCATCAGAAGGGTTCATTAGCTGGATATGGTGGTGTATGCCTGTAATCCCAAAAAACAGGAGATAGAGGCAGGGGGATCAGGAGTTCAAAGTTAATCTCAGCTACATATCAAGTTTAAGGTCAGCCAGGGATATGTGAGGCCCAACAAGCTGGCTCAGCAAGGAAAGGTGCTTGCCACCAAGCCTGATAACCTGAGTTGTGGTAGAGAGAATTAAATACTTGCAAGATGTCCTCAGCCACCCACATATACACCATGGAAAGTGCATGTGCACGCACACACAGTAAATAAACGTTAACAGAAAGGCTGAAGAGATGGCCCAGTGGTTAAGAGCACTTATTGCCCTTGCAGAAGACCTGAGTTCAGATCCCAGCATCCATGTCAGGTGGCTCACAACAACCAGAAACTCCAGCGGCAGGGAATCCAATGCCCTCTTCTGGCTTCTACAGATATCTGTACAAGTACATGGGATACATGCATACACACAAGCATGCGTGCATGTGCACGCGCACATGTGTGTGCGCGCACACACATAAGTAATACATTAAAAATACTTAAATTTTTAAAATAAATGTTAATAGAGAAATAATAAGGGGGGCTAAGGAACTGACTCAGCTGGTAACGTAACTACATCAGAAGCATAAAGTCTGAGTTCAAAGCCTGATGGTGTATATTTTAATCCCAGCACTCAGGAGGCAGAGGTAGGCAGATCTCTGAGTTCAAGGCCAACCTGGTCTACAGAGTGAGCTCCAGGACAGCCAAGGCTACAAATGAAAGTCTGTCTCAAAAAAGATGAAAAAAAAAATAAGAAAGATCTGAGTTCAGATTCCCATCGCCTACAGAAAACACAGGGCAGGGTAGGGCAGTACACAGCTGTAATCCCAGCACTCTGGGGGTAGATAGAGACAGAAGCCTGAAGCTCGCTGGCCAATCAGCCTACCCAAATCAATGAGGTTCCGTGAGAGAGAGAGAGACCTCGTGTCCAAATACAAAGGTGGAGAAAGAGAGCAGAGAGCCAGATGTGCTGGTGCCCGTCTTTAGTTCCAGGCAGGGCTGGTCTACACAATGAGTTAGTTCCAGAGCTAGTCAGAGCTACAGAGTGAGACCCTGTCTAAAAAATAATAAATTTAGCCGGGCGGTGGTGGCGCACGCCTTTAATCCCAGCACTCGGGAGGCAGAGGCAGGCGGATCTCTGTGAGTTCGAGACCAGCCTGGTCTACAGAGCTAGTTCCAGGACAGGCTCCAAAGCCACAGAGAAACCCTGTCTCGAAAATAATAATAATAATAATAATAAATTTAAAAGAAAAGAAAGAGAAAGGGGCCAGCAAGATGGTTCACTGGGCAAGAGTACTTGCTATGTAAGCCTGACAACCTGAATTGGATCTCCAGATCCTACAGTACAAGAACTAACTCCTGCAAATTAACCTCTGACCTCTACGTGTGTGCCTTACACACACATACTCATATGTGTATACAGACACATACAACAATAATACTTTGTTTTAAAGCCAGGTGTGCTGGTTTTTCTCCCTTTCTGTTCCCGGTCCTCCTTCCTGCTCTTCACTAAATATGATCCGAGAGGGGTAAGTGCAACCTGGAGAGGAGAGGTGGGCACTACTGATGTCACCAACCTGAGCTTCACATATACTGCAATGTTGATGGTAATTGAAATGGGAACAGCGGCCCTGGGCTCTGATTACCAAGGGCTCACACCTTCAGTAGTTGATCCTCACCCCGGGAATACAGGTGTACATGGTGGATGCGCCACTTCAGCTGCTCCAGGCGCTGATGCATCTCCAGGGCACCCATGCTGTTGCACTGGTTCAGTTCCCCCTGGACAGCACAGACAAACTTCGCCTGCAATAGCGATTGCGGAAAGGCGGAAAGCCAGAAGAGAGTCGCTTGCCTGCTTTATCCCCAGTTGGCATCCTTGGCTTCAAAAAAGACCCTTCCGGCTGCGCCAAGCCTCCCACACATCCCGCTAGGTGACCTCCCTCCCCGTCCATTCCTAAACCAAAACCCCACCCTCAAAGATCCTCCCTAAGGCCGGGCGGTGGTGGCGCACGTCTTTAATCCCAGCACTTGAGAGGCAGAGGCAGGCGGATCTCTGTGAGTTTGAAACCAGCCTGGTCTACAAGAGCTAGTTCCAGGACAGGCTCCAAAACCACAGAGAAACCCTGTCTCGAAAAACCAAAAAAAAAAAAAAAGATTCTCCCTAAGAAATTGCAGGGAAAGGTGGGGGCCTTCCGCACCCAGAGGCCGGAGAGGAGTCCACGCTGTTCCATCTCAGTCTGCTTGCCCTTGCGAACGACCCTCTCCGCCAGCGCTGGATTGCGGTCCAAGGAACGGAAGAGGCGGCGCAGCGAGCGCTGCGTGTAGGTAGCAGCTTGCCTCTCGAAGTCCTCCTCGGAGATGAGTTGGCAGAAGGTCACACTCTGGGGGAATTCGTTGTCAAACTCGTCCAGGACTTCCATCGAGAGGGACTACTGGTGGTAGGCTGGTGCTGTCTGAGGGCGGAGCAGCAGTAAGGGCAGAGCTCCTGGGGCAAAGGGACCCTCCCAAGGGCTAGAACCAAGGTCCCAAAAGGTGACAAGAGCCCACGGGGCGGTGACTACAGGATGTACCCACTCTCCCTACAGCCGCAGTGCAGGCTCCAGTTCCCCAGACTACCCGCCCCCTTCCCAGTCCGCCCTAGAATCAGGGGGCGGGGCCAGCGCCAGTACACGTGACAATGCCCACCTTCCCAGGCCTGCGCACTGGTGTGCTCTCCCTCCCCAGGCCTCCTGACCACCCAGGAGGTACCTTGGGTTTTTTAATCTCCTTCTGAGCCGTGGTCCTCTCCCAGTTTTTTGTTCCCGCCCGACCTTGCCATACCAGTCTGCCATGGCAATTGAATCTGGCTTCCAGTTCACCGAGGCAATATCCAAAAGGACTTCCTTCTGCCCTCAAAGCGCTTTAACATTGGCTTTTGCACCCTCTCAGTTTCCTGTCCTGCTCTGCAGCTTTTACACACGTTCCCCTCCGGATCACGTCCTGATCGCTCCTTCACGACCACTTCTTTTTTTGTTTTGTTTTTGTTTTTCGAGACAGGGTTTCTCTGTGGTTTTGGAGCCTGTCCTGGAACTAGCTCTTGTAGACCAGGCTGGTCTCGAACTCACAGAGATCCGCCTGCCTCTGCCTCCCGAGTGCTGGGATTAAAGGCGTGCGCCACCACCGCCCGACATGACCACTTCTTTTTTTGTTGTTTGTGTTTTTGTGTAGTTCTGGTTATACGGGGAAACCATTGTAGACCAGACTGATCTCGGCCTCTGAGTGTCTCTGCCTCCCGAATGATGGGATTAAAGGTGTATGACAGCATGCCCCATTCAAGACCACTTTGCCCTGTCTTGATGCCCTCCTGTTCTGTCCTCCTGGCCCCTGAGCTACATTTCTGAAAGTTTTCTTCACCTGCCTCTTGACAGCCAACCTAAAACCTCCGAGGTCCAGCCCTCCCTTAAGCACCAGGCCCACACCCGAGATATGTACAAGTAAAGACTTTTGGGCATCTCAGCAAGGATGCTTTCGTGCTTGCACGAAAAGCTGCTGGCGTGCATCTACCATGGCCACTAGGGAGGATGGATGCCAGCTACTTCTTCATGATCAAAGCCCTCCATCAGGCCTGAGACCCATATATGCATCAGAGCAGTTCCCCTACGGGTGCCAGGACTTGGACAGCTAGAGTACGATTGTCAAGCCAGGGTGAAGGCTATTCCCCAAAGCCAGTCTCAAAGTCTGGGCCTCCTTTCAAGGAGATGGGCCTGACCAACTCTCACTGGATTTATTTTTGGGGGCGGGGGCATTGAAACAGAAGCTCACCATGTAACTCTGGCTGTCCTGAAATTAGAGATGTAGACAGTCTTGTCTTCAAATTCACAAAGATCCACCTACCCATGTTTTCCGAATGCTGAGTTCAAAGGCATGGGCCTCCACACCCAGCTTTTTCACTGGGTTTTGTTAGTAAAAGTAACCCTGTAAGCAAATTCCGGGAAAGGCTTCCTTAAAAGTTTGGCTCCAGCCCTGCCTGGGGAGCAGACATGCTGGACACCTCACTGTCTGTCCTGTTCAGGATATACCCTCCTGTAAAAGAGCAAGCAGCATGGTGAGCAGGCGTCCTCTGCAGGCTTCCTATGACCAAGTCTGTTCATCCATCCCAGGCATCCTGATAAGCCCGGAGACCCAACATAATGGCCCTGGTGTGCACTTTCTCATGCCTCCTCCCAAACACCACTCAGAATAGTCTCTCCTCACCTTGTTATCTTCAGGAATTCAGGAAGGCTGAGTGCTGTTCTTCCTGGTGTAGCCAAAGCTGAGTAAGGCACAGAAGCCATTTCCATACAAAGAGGTGAACATCTGTTTCTCCTCAAGCTCCTGGAGCCCAGAATTATTTATTTATTTATTTATTTATTTATTTATTTATTTATTTATTTATTTATTAGTTCTTGAGACAGCATTACATCATAGACCAGGCTAGCCTCAAATCTGAAGCAATCTTCTTGCCTTGGCCTCCAGACATGAGCCACCACACCTAGCATGGACTTCCTAATCTTAACCTGGGGAGCCAAGAGCTTGAAACCAGAGCCTTTTCAAATCCGGGATCTCATCTTTGTACTGGTTCCAGCCTTGGAGTATGCTCCCCAGAATCCGCCTTATTCTCTCAGCTAGGGAATCTCATCCAACCCTGCCCCAGGAATCCAAGTACTCCCTTTGGGTCCCTCAGGCTTCTCAGCTGGGGAGTGAGAGAGTAGAGTGGGTGGCAGGCAGAGCCCGACAAACGCCCTTTCGTCATTGCACTGCTCCCCAGAGGTCCACAGTAGTGCAACAGGGAAAGAGTGTCCAGCAAGCCTGTGGGCCTCTCCGGTGGGGGTGGGGTGGGATCTTAGACCTAGAAGGCGGACCTACCTGGGCGGGGCCTCTGCCTGGGTCAAAGGTGCCCTCTGACCCCAGAGACACAGGCCTGGCTAGAATCTCAAGTTTCCATGGAGAACAGAGTAAAACGAGCAGGGAGAAAGAAAGGCATGCAGGCCTGAGGGGCCCAGCCTGGGAAGGGGGGGCAGGCAGGGTTGTAGGTGAAAAGGTGTTCTACAAGGCTGGTCCCAGATGCTTTGACAATATCATTGCACTGCTTCTCAGAGCACAGTAGTGCAACCTAGTCAGAGCACCTGCAGCCAGCAGGCAATCCATCACCCTCATTGTATACAAGGCTGGAAGTTCGACCACCATAGGTGGGTGGGACCTCTTGGAGCACAGAAGGGATTCCAGCCGGGATCCAGTCCTCCGGGTCTTAGGAACTTCAGAGCAGCCAAACTTTCCCCAACATGGTTCTGATTCTGGTGAAATACACCCCCAGGAGAGAACTTAAGAGCAAGCACCCGAGGGGGCTCACATACAAAGGAGGAGAACCTGCGCTCAGCCCCAAGAGGAGCACAGTGGGGCTACCTCGTACCCTGTTTCAGCCTGGAGCTCCTTCTAGAATAAGAGGGGTGGCTCACTCCTAGAAGGTGAGGCCCTTGGAGTTACAGGACCTGGTTGTTGATCTGTTCCCCCAGTATGAGTTCTGCATTCCATCCTAACAGATTCTTCCGCCGGGAGGAGCAGAATGAGGGCTTCATGCCATCTGGAGTTCCTGCCGGGAGGGCCCCTACCCTCACCGCACCGCCCACCTCAGACCAGCTACTCACATGGACAGACACCCCTCGTTCTCATGGTGAGACAAAGCGAAGGTTAGTGGAAGGAGATCCTGGTTGTCGCCGACCCTGTCCTACCCGGACGACCCCGCACCTCGTGGCACCCTCTCGCCGGTGGGCTCCATCTTTAACCTTCTGACAGTCCCAAGGGCCGAGCCCCAGGGCTCAAGCCAGGCACAGAGCCAGCCTCATTGGCTTGCGCCAACACCAAGCTTCGCCTCCTGCACACCTATTGGCTGCTGCTGGAAAGATTTCAAAATAGCCTCCGGGTTCCGATTGGCCAGGCGCCCAAGTTTTTGCTCCGCCGTTTTAACAATGAGTTCTACAAACACTTTCTCATTCATAACTTATGGAAAGGAGCTGTACCCGCCTTTTCCCAGCTTGCTTCTCTGTAAGAATTGTGATACTCGTAAGGGCGCGTCCATGTTCGCCACACAGCTCACCAAAAAAAAGGAGGGTGCTAAGATCCCAGGAAAGTGTCTGCACCACTGGCCGCCAGCGGTTGAATGGGCCCTCAAGTTCTTTTAGGATGGGACAGTCACCCGAAGACTGTGGCCTTCCCTCTTCCTATCCAACTTTTCAGAGGGCACCATGAGGAAACCCCCAGCTGGGCTGGAGAGGCCCTGGCGTATGTAAAGGAAGGAAATGATCTGATGTGGTTGGGATTGGAAACCCCTTTGTGGTTAGATCATTGAAAGACCTTTCTGCGCTGCTAAGTGGCAAAGTTTACACATCACTTAGCACACAGAGCCAGGAGAGCTCTACTCAGGTGTGTGTTGAGGATGGGGAAAAAGTGCTTTTGCAACTGGCATCTGTGCCTTCTCATGTTTTACTCCAGTTCAATGGCAGAGAGAAAAATTTTTTTCAAACTTTAATTTTATGTATGAGTACTCCGCATGTACACCTGCGTGTCAGAAGAGGGCATCAGATCCCGTTGTAGATGGTCATGAGCCACCATGTGGGTGCTGGGAATTGAACTCAGGACCTCTGGAAGAGCAGCTGGTGCTCTTAACCACTGAGCTATCTCTCCAGCACCCTGAGAAAATGTTTTTTTTTTAGAAACAGAGTTGGCTTCCAATCTTCAGGAACGTATGTTGCCCAGTTTATTTTAAATTTATATGTGGGTGTTCTGCCTGCATGTCTGTGTGCTACTTGCATGCCTGGTGTCCAGGGAGGCCAGAAGAAGGTATTCAATCCTCTCCTCTGAAACTTGGAATTATAGATGATTGTAAGCTACCATGTGGATGTTGGAAATGGAGTCCAGGTCCTGTGTAAGAGCAGCCAATGCTCCTAACTGCTGAGCCATAATCTCAGTGGTACCTACAGTGTCTTATCTTCTTTGGAGGAAAAATGCTGTTGGTTTTGGAGACAAGGTCTACCCTGTACCATTGGGGCTGGCTGAGAATGCACTGAGTTCTCAAGGCTAGCCTTGGGCTTATGGTAATCCTCCTGGGTCTCTGTGCCTCTCCATACTGATGTAAAACAAAACACCCAGAAATCTCAGCACTTGGAGAGTGGAGAGGAGAATCAGAAGTTCAAGACCAAGACCAGCCTGACCAGCCTGAGCTGCTGTCTAAGGGTAGGCCACTCTGGAGAGATGGCTCAGTGGTTAGGAGGGTCGACTGCTCTCCCAAAGGATCCAGGTTCCATTCCCAGCACCCACAAGCTGTCTCACAGCCATCTATAACTCCAGTTCTAGGGGTTCTGATGCCCTCTTCTGGTTTCTGCAGACAAAACACCCACACATATTGTAAAAATGAAATAGCCTGATGGTCGTGGTGCATGCCTTTAATCCCAGCACTCGGGAGTTCAAGGCCACCCTGGTCTACAAGAGCTAGTTTCAGAGCAAGCTCCAAAGCTACAGAGGAACCCTGCCTCGAGAAAAAAATAAATATATAAATTTTAAAATGAAGTGTTTTGCAGCTGCTACTGCTGCTTTTAGGTTTGGTCATGTTCTGCATTCTGCATGGAAGCAACTCTTCTGCTCCAGAAGCCAGAAGCATATTGGTTACCCGGGATCCCTACCTGCTGTGCACTTGAGTTCCTCCCCTAATCAACATTCCAGTGCCTCCCTCTGTGCCTAGGTGGACAGGAAGAGCACCCCCCTCACATGTACAGGGTGTAGCAATGCTGGAATGTTCCACCACCGTCATGGCTCACCTGTGGTACTATGTGGGGTTTTCTGGCTGGTGGAGCCCTTCTCCAGTACACAAAGAAGTGCTACTTGAGCAACTGTTAGCACCCAGTTGGCAGCCCCAGTCAATGACAGAATACCTTGGCAGGTGCATGGCCTGGCTCCTTTCTCTCAGTGATAGAACGTTAGCGAGACTCCCCAATGAGACTGAGTACTAGAGTGGACCAAGGCCCCACAATGCACCTTTCTCTCCCCCTCGCTCAGTCTCACAGCTCTGCCCACCATTTACTGGAATCCTCTCCCAATCATCTCCTTCCGTCCAAATCCTCTTGATCTCAAGAGATGGAGAGGAACGCAGACTTCTCGATGGAGTTCCAGAGTTTTGGGTCTGGAGAGATGGCTGAGCTGTTGAAAGTGGGCCTGAATGAGGTCCCAGCACCCATACGAGATGGCTCACAACCATCTGTAGCCCCAGCTCCAGGAGATCCAACACCCTCTTCTGACCTGAGGGTACTACACTCATGTGCACATTTACACACACACACACACACACACACACACACAATTAAAAGATAACATTTAAAAGTTTGACTGGAGCCAGGCGATGGTGGCACACGCCTTTAATCCCAGCACTCGGGAGGCAGAGGCAGGCGGATCTCTGTGAGTT
>NW_004949166.1:1696736-1702801 GCF_000317375.1 Microtus ochrogaster | reverse complement strand
AGTGAGTTCCAGGACAGCCCAAGATACACAGAGAAACCCTGTCTCGAGAAACCAAAAATAAAGTCAGTCGATTTCTCAAATCCATGTGCTTTCTGCTCTCCCCGCCGTATTCCAAGTCTCTTCTAACCACTGTCATCCCAGTCTCTTGGGACGTTTTCTGGCTTTCAGGAAATCAACACTTTCCCTACACCGCCCGGCTGTGCCTTTAAATTGTAGTACCCTGACTGCCCACATTGTACCTCTTCAGAGTTCTATACACAGTTTTTTGGTTTTGTTTTGTTTTTGGAGTTGTCTTCCCTTGAGATGTCTTTGGAGGTATTCTTCTCACTCTGTTTTAAAATTACATGTATCAGCCAGGCGGTGGTGGCGCACGCCTTTAATCCCAGCACTTGGGAGGCAGAGGCAGGAGGATCTCTGTTAGTTCGAGACCAGCCTGGTCTACAGGAGCTAGTTCCAGGACAGGCTCCAAAACCACAGAGAAACCCTGTCTCGAGCGGGGCGGTGGTGGCGCACGCCTTTAATCCCAGCACTCGGGAGGCAGAGGCAGGAGGATCTCTGTGAGTTCGAGACCAGCCTGGTCTACAGGAGCTAGTTCCAGGACAGGCTCCAAAAGCTACAGAGAAACCCTGTCTCGAAAAACAAAAAAAAAAAAAAAAAAGAAACCCTGTCTCGAAAAACCAAAAAAAAAAAAATAATAATAATAATGAAATAAAATAAAATTACATGTGTCTCAGTTTGTGAACATGTCTGCAAATGCCCACAGAGGTGAGGGGCGTGAGAAACCCCCTTAACACTGGAGCTACAGGTTATGAGCCACCTGACACAACTGGGTGCCAGTTCTCCGAAAGGGCAGACCATGCTCTTAACTCCCGAGCCATCTCTTCAGCCTTAGTTCTTTCCTCTCTAGGTCCCTGGGAAAGCCTGAGTTATTACTCTCCAGTAGATAGGCAAAATCTGCAACTGGCCTTCGGTCAAAGATAAATCTCTCTCTCTCTTTCTCTCTCTCTCTGTGTGTGCATGTGTGTGTGTGTGTGTGTGTGTGTGTGTGTGTGTGTGTGTGTGTGTGCGCGTGTGTGTGTGTATCTGGCTGTCCCAGAACTCCCTTTGTAGATCAGGCTGGCCTTGAACTCACAGAGACTCCTCTGCCTCCCAAGTACTGGGATCAAAAGAGTGCAAAATCTCAAGACTGCTGCAACCACCTGAAGAGTGGGGTCCTGAGAGCAAAGAACGAGAAGACTGGAGAGCTTGAGCCCCATGCCAGATAGCAGGGACCCTGGGGCCAACGCCCCTCAAGAGAAAACTTGCCTAAGTTCAAGTCCTGGGAACTGACGTCCATAGCTAGGAGGTCACTGTAGGGTAGATAGATGACTCTTCAGGGCAGCATTATAATGCATCATGAAAGGGTTTGGGGCCCCTGAGAGCGCTCCGCAGTCAAAGCGTGTGCTACACAATCCTGGCGACCTGAGTTTGAGCTCTGGAACCAACATAAAGGTAGAAGATGAGAATCAGCTGGACAGAGTTGGTCTCTGACTTCCATGCATGCAGTGAGGCACAGGTAACAACATACACACAGCACATGCACTCACACTAGTAATAAAAAATGATTTCTAAAAACAGTTGTGGTGGCGCACGCCTTTAATCCCAGCACTCAGGAGGCAGGGGCAGGTGGATCTCTGTGAATTTCAGGCCAGCCAGGGCTCACAGTGAGACTATCTCATTTAAAAAAAAAAAAAGTTTGAACAGGTACACGTACCCAGAGACAGGTGAGATTGAGATGGTAACTTGGACAGATATGACTGGTACCTCCAGACCATCGCTGGGGTTACAGCAAATATAATCACAAACCAACATTCTTTAATCATAAAGGCACTTGAGGGCCCTGCAAACAAAGTCTTAGACAAAGTGGCCCTGCAGAAACCCTACCCAGCCCCCTCCCCTTTCCCATCAGCTCTCAGAGTTCATCATGACCCATAGAGAGATCTGCTCCAGGCTTGATGAAGATGCCTTCCATGGCCTTCCATGTGTTGTGAGCATTGGCGCTGGACATGCCGTGCACCTCGTGCTGTCCACGAATGGGGTTACCATACTGCTCACCAGTGACCGACAGGAACACAGACGTGCCCACATGCTGGAAACGCACGCTGGCCTCACGCTCCCAATGTTGCCCAGAACATCGTACTGTCCACAGGTCCAGGTCATCACCCTCACCGTCTTCCCCGAAAGCACTCACCTCCTGAGAGTGGAAAGCATGGAGGACAGTCACACAGAGGGCAGAGTCCCCTGAGCTGCATGGCTAGCAGTAATACTTGTACCTAGTATCCTGGGCCTCTGATCCTTTCCCTGACCTTCAGCATCCACAGCTGTGAAAGGGGACATCAAGAGTCACACTCTAGCCAGGTATGGTGTGGCACACGCCTTCAAGTCCAGCACTCAGGAGGCAGAGGCGGGCAGATCTCTGGGTGTTTGAGGCCTGCCTAATCTTCAGAGTGAGTTCCAGGACAGCCAGGGCTATCTACATGTAGCTCTCTCTACAGAGAGCTGGTCTCAAAAAACAAAGATTTCCATTTCATTGAAGGTTTCTTTAGATGCACAGAGCATCCTTTTTTGTTCTTGTTTTGTTAGATAGGATTTCTCTGTGTAGCCCTGGCTGTCCTGGAACTCACTCTGTAGACAAGGCTGTCTTAGAAGTCAGGAACCCGCCTACCTCTGTCTCCTGAGTGCTGGAACTAAAGGGGGGGTACCACCACTGCTCGGCACATGTATCAGTCTATGTAGTGCCTACTGGTCCCTGGAGCTAAGACCTCCTCTCCATGGGCTCCTGTGCTAACCTAGTGAAGGCAAGTCCCCCAAGCTCCCAGACTGGTGGCCCAGCTCCCTATCACCAATATATGCCCCCAGAAACTTTCCCAAAGCACTGTCAGTTCCTTCTCATGCTCCTCCCAGACCAGGTACAGGGATACCCCCGCCCCCCCCCCCACACTCTTTAGCAGGTGCTATTCCACAGAGGGAAAGGGCTGGGGGAAGCTCCTAGTCTCTTTCAGCCCCAGCCTGAGTTCCTCCTCCCTTCCGAGTCCTACTACTTATCAGCTGCGTCAGTCCCTCTGTGTCCAAATAGGAGCTAATTGCACTGACTTCTCTCAGTCCTTCTAACTCTGCTGTGAAAGTTCCTAGAGACAGGACACAGAGCGGGAGCTTCATAAACTTCTAAATAGAAAACTCCCATTTCACAGCAGCTGAAGACTGAGTCACCTTTCGGGCCCCTCCCCTACATCGCTCCCGCTATAGCTAGGGTTCCTGCCCGCGCAGCATCGGCGGGGTTAGGAGAGGGGCTTGCCTGGTTGTTGGACAGAGGCGATGGGAAGTGGTGTGTGTGCAGGTTCTTGCCGGTGAGCACGTGCGTGAGCCGCACTGCTTGCCCACAACGCACTGGGAGCCCGCGCGGGCACCCGCCCTCGGAGCCGCCGCGAATCCGCCAGTAACTATTGGCATCGTCAGAAGCCTCCACGCCGGTTACCGACTGTTGGCCGCTGCCTGAAGAGGGACAGCCCACCCCGTGGTCTCTGTCAATGGCAGATCTCCGGATCCTCTCCTTGAACCCTAAAACGTTCCTCTCCCACAGTCCCCACTAATGACAGGCACCCCAAGGGCTCACCGCAGCCCAGTCCCCCGCCGAACCCCCAAGTCCCAATGGACCCTCCACATCCTCAATCCCCCGGGCTTGCCTCCCATGACCCTGAAAAGCGAGTCTAGAGTCGCAACTACCCTGCTTCTTGACAGCCCACAGACCCCACTAGGACCACCTGGTCTCTAACCCTCCGCCCCGCTGGCGGTCCCAGTCACCACTCCCGCGCACCGGATCCGTATTTGATGTCGTGGGAGTGCAGCCGCACTTTGTGGTGGGTGTTCAGCAGCTTCAGCACGGACCCGCAGGTCACGAGCCCGGCGCTGGCCTTGGACGCGCCACCGCTCCTCACCGAGAGCGCCAGCAGCAGTGCCAACAGTGTCCCCGCTACTCCGCCACGGCTCGCGCCCCGCATCGCGACAGCCGGCCGGGTTCCAGCCGCTCCGGACCTCTACGCTTCCGTCCTCAAGCCCGGCCAATCCGGCTCTGACAGCGCCCTCTAGCAGCAGCCAATGGTCTGCGCGCGCGCGCGCTCCTCCTGCACTGCTATTGGATCGTTGTGGAGCGGTAGCTGGGAGGGGGCTGGAGACACCAAGAGGCTTTTAATTGGTCCACGCTTCTGAGGACCCGCCAATCAAAATCCAGAGAGCAGAGCGGCGGTGGTTGCGACCAGCTCCGAGAGGCCTCTAAGTGGCGCTCTCTGCAAGGTTAGTTGCCTGTGGTCACTTTGCCCCGTCTTAAACCTTTCAGATGTCGGTTCTCAGGGAACCCTTTGACCCTGGACCCCTGGACTTTGGTCTTATGTCTCTCCACTCGGATCCTGGGAGAAAAGCTACAGAGACTTGTGAATCACTAGATTTTTGTGGTCACAAAGTGGACATATTCCGAAGTTACTGAAATCTCCTGACCCCAGGAGTTAAACTGACTGTCATTGAGTCATGTCAGGTCCTGGATCCCAGGGTTTCTGAATTCCTTTGACCATGCAGTTACTTGAGTGATTCGGTGGCAGAATACCAAGGTTGCTGAATGGGTCAGCAGAAGACAACTGGGGACAGATATGGATAGAGATAGGGACAGAGATAGAGATGAGATAGATGGCGCGTTCAGCCTTTAATCCCAGCACTCGGGAGGCAGAAGCAGACGGATCTCTGTGAGTTCGAGGCCAACCTGTTCTACAAGAGCTAGTTCCAAGACAGGCTCCAAAGCTACAGAGAAACCCGATCTCAAAAAAACAAAAAACAAAAAGAAAGAAAAAAGAGATGATAGATAGATGATAGATAGATAGATGATAGATGTATACACATATATATAATACATATATGTATATCTTTTCTATGTTGCAGATACACAGAGGAACTGCCTCCAGGCTACATTACCAAGAAGTATATACCTGGAGCACTAGCTAGATACTCATTAAAGTTTCTGTTTAGAGGCTGGAGATGTGGGTCGGTTGGTAGTGCTGTCTAGCTAGCAACGAAACCCTGGGTGTGATCCCTACCACAGTAACACTCAAGTGGTGAAGGACGGACATTCAATAGGAAGTTTAAGGTCATCCTCCTAGAGAGTTGGTGACCAACATGGACTACATTAGACCCTTTCTCCAAAAAAAAAAAAAAAAGTTTAGGCCAGAGGTACTAGCACACTTGGGAAGCAGACAAGAAAATCAATTCAAGGGACTCAGCAGTTAAGAGCACTGGCTGCTCTTCCAGAGGACTTGGGTTCAAGTCCTAGCACCCACATGACAACTCACAACTGTCTATAACTCCAGTTCCAGAGGATCCAATACCTTGACACAGAGTATATATAGGCAAAACCCTAGTGCACATTAAATAAATAAATTTTTTAAAAAAGGAAAAAATCAATTCACATTTCACAATTTCAGGCCCATATGGCCTATACAGAAAGTTTCAAGCCACCCAGGGCTACCTACGAGACCATTTTTCAAAGACTGGGAAAATTCATATTGAATTAAATTATCCAGAATTTTGCATTCAGAAAATATAGAAGTCATTAATGACAGCAACATGGTAATTCAGGTTTTGTGTGTAATTTTGTGGATTGAACTCCAGGCTTAACCTAAGGCAATCAAAAGACCTACTGATGAGCTACATCCACAACTCAATGTGGGGTTTTCACATTTAATGTTTATTTTATTTTGAATTACATATGAGATAAGGCATCTTATTCTGCACTTGGCAGATCATGCCCTTAAGTGATCTAGGTCTAGCCAGGAGGGTAAGAGTACAGTCCACGATGCACTAAAATACGTCTTACTGGAAACGTCAGTAGAGATCTGAAAGCTAGCATGTCTAAGGCAGAATAATTGTCTCTTCCCTCAAACTGCTCCTCCTTCAGGTTTCCAAGGCTCAGTAAAAAGTAGCACCAAGCCGGGCGATGGTGGCGCACGCCTTTAATCCCAGCACTCGGGAGGCAGAGGCAGGCG
>NW_004949166.1:1671844-1695326 GCF_000317375.1 Microtus ochrogaster | reverse complement strand
GATAGATAGATATGGATGGATAGATAGATATGGATGGATAGATGATAGAGATAGATAGATAGATAGATAGATAGATAGATAGATAGATAGATAGATAGATAGATAGATAAAGGTAATAAAAATACAAAAACCTGAAACTTAGAACTCTGATTCTTGCTTGCTACTTCTTGGTTCCATAGGTCAAATGTAGCCCAGGCTGGCCTCAATTTCTATTTGTACCCAAAGATAAGCTTGAAGTAGTGGTCCCCTTTCTTCCACCTCCTACATGCAGGACATCATACTAGCCATATAGCTGACTCTCTTCTGTGTCCACAGAAAGGATGACTGCAGGTCCTAGGTGGATTCTGTAACCTCTCTTCCAAGTGTCCCATTCCTCTTCTAATCAGTACCTACCACCACCTGCTAATATAGCTCCCTGCTTCTACTGAGCTGGCCCTCTACAGCATTCTCTACATGGCATAATGAGGAAAGCAGTCAGTCGTTAGCTGAAAGCTGTGGGGCTGGAGTATAGTTCACTTGGTAGAGTGGCTGGGTAGCATGTATGCAGCCTTGAGTTCAATCCCCAGTAATGCAGTAAATTGGCCATAGTGGTATACGCTTGCAACCAGAGGCACAAGCAGGCAAATCAAGAGTTCAAAGCTATCTTTGAGTCCCTGACTGAAAAAAAAAAAAGAAAGAAAAGAAAAAGAAAGAGAGAGAGACAGAGAAAGAAAAGAAAGAAAGAAAGAAAGAAAGAAAGAAAGGAAGGAAGGAAGGAAGGAAGGAAGGAAGAAAGAAAGAAAGAAAGAAAGAAAGAAAAGAAAGAAAGAAAAAGTTTTCTCCATTGCACTTAGGATCAAAGCTCCATGACAAACAGAAGAAACAGGTTTCTAAGGAGGCTGTGTCAAAATTACTAGAATCAAAACAGAGTGCTGGGGGTGCTGGAGAGATGGCTCAGTGGATAAGAGCATTGCCTGCTCTTCCAAAAGTCCTGAGTTCAATTCCCGGCAACCACATGGTGGCTCACAACCATCTGTTAATGAGTGCTTGTGCCCGCTTCTGGCCTGTAGACATACACACAGACAGAATATTGTATACATAATAAATAAATAAATATTTTAAAAAAAAACCAGAGTGCTGGGCAGTGGTGGCGCACGCCTTTAATCCCAGAATTTAGGAGGCAAAGGCAGGTGGATCTCCGTGAGTTCGAGACCAGCCTGATCTACAAGAGCTAGTTCTGGGACAGGCTCCAAAGCTACAGAGAAACCCGGTCTCGAAAAATAAAAACGAAAGCAAAAAAACAGTCATTTTGTCAACCCTCTATCCAAAATTAACATGTAAATACGGGAGGCTGAGAAGGAAGGGATCTAATGCACGTATGTCTGACGAGAATAATCTACAAACCACTCAGTCAGACAGCAGTCTTGCACAAAGGCTACACAGCCTCACACACAGTGTCTCTGTACGGACATCTGTAGCGGCTGCCTGCTTCCACATGCCTTCTGCTGCTGTTATAAGCACTCAAGCAAAGACCATGGAGGAACCCTATTTACAGCTTGCTTTCTTCTGCTTATACTCAGCTTTTGTTTTGTTTTTTTAGACAGTGTTTCTCTGTGTAGCCTTGGCTGTCCTAGAACTTACTCTATATTGCTCTATAGACCAAACTGGCCTTCAACTCAGAGATCTGTTTGCTTCTGTCTCCCAAGTGCTGGGATTAAAGGTGTGTGTCACTGTGACTGGCTTCAGTTAGCTTTCTTGGTAGTTGTTATTGTTGTTGTTTCATTTTTTTTAAATTTTTGTTGTTTATTCCATACAGGGTCTCATTATTTGTTGTTATTATTGTTGTTTCATTTTTTTTTAATTTTTGTGGTTTATTCTATACAGGGTCTCATTATTTGCCGTGGTTGTACTCTGTATGTAGAGCAGGCTGGCCTCAAACTCCCAGAAATCTGCCTGCCTCTACCTCCTAAGTGCTGGGATTAAAAGTATGCACCATCATCACCCGGCTCAGTTAGTTTTCTTATACAGCCCAGGACTACTTGCCCAGGGACTGGCATTGTCCTCGGTGGACTGGTCCCTTCTACATCAATTAGAAATCAAGAAACCCCCATGCACAGGCCAATGAGATGGGGTCAGTTCCTCGACCGAGGCTCTCTCTTCCCAAGTGTGTCAAGTTGATGAAGAAGATCACCCATCACACTCCCTACTTAATCTTAGACTGGCACTGTAGTTACTATTAGTCCTTGTAGCCAAGGACTAGTGCTCTAAAATCATTTTGTAGTGTTCATTTCTCCTTTTTAAACTTCCTTTGCCTCAGCTTCCTGCAGTATGCTCCAACGTGACTATAGCATATCTAGGGAGAATACTTTTGGAGATTCTTTGATTTTCTTTTAGGTAGAGAGCTTAGACCCCAGAGCCAAACTGGGGGAATTAGTATTTCTTTGGATCCACACTGGGCCTCATGCCATTTTGTAACTGTTTCTTTCTCGTGCTTTCCCTGCAGATCACAGTGCCCAGTTCACCCTGTGAGGAGTTGCACGGGTGTGCTCATGGCATCTTCAATGCCCTCCACCTTCCAATCAGAGTCTAGGTTCAGACTCTCAAGACAGAGTGAACAGTTCAGCTCAAGGGCCAGCTGACCGTTGAAGAGTTCACAGCGGCTCTCCAAATGGGATCATGAACAACATCTCTCGTTTTGGGGCTTGTCAGCATATTTGTCAGTATATGTAAAGGTATGGGTTCCTCTCATCCCAGTTAGCAGAGAGAGTCAATGATGGAGGAAGGTCATTGGTTAATTAAATAAAGAAGCTGCTTGACCTGATAGGTTAGAACATAGGTGGGAGGAGCAGACGATGGGAGGAAGAGGAAGTGAGCTCAGAGACTCGACAGCTCTCCTCTGGGGGCAGACGCCTCAGAGAGACACGAGATGCTCCACTCTTGCGGGCAGAGGCAAGAGCTCTGCTCTCTGAGGCACACGCGATGAAGCTCCGACCCAGGATGGACGTAGGCTAGAATCTTCCTGGTAAGCGCACCTTGGGGTGCGACACACATGATTGGAAATGGGTTAGTCCAGGAGCGAGAGTTAGCCAAGAAAAGGGCTAAAGCTAAAGAGCCAAGCAGTATTTAAATGAATACAGTTTGTGTGTTGTTATTTCGGGCAAAAGCTAGCCGTGATGGCTGCCGGGTGGCGGGAAGCAGCCCACTGCTCGTATTACTACAAGTCAAGGTGTCCATTTCCTCCCCACTTGAATCTGTGCGGACATTGTGACATTAACAGAACAGAGGAGTGAGGCATTGGGGGCTTCTCAGCAGCAGCTTTGAAAACAGAAGTTATTGCTCCTCCTTCTAGGAAGTCAGTGGCATCTCTGAGATCTAAGAAAAGTACGATTCAGGGCTGGAAAGATGGCTCAGCAGTTAAGAGCACTGGTTGCTCCTCCAGAGGTCCTGGATTTAATTTCCAGCTCCCACATGGCAGCTCACAACTGTCTATAACTGTAGTTCCATGGGATCTGTTATTCTTTTCTGGTGGGCAGACATACAATGCAGATTTTAAAAAAACATATATGGGGCTGGAGAGATGGCTCAGAGGTTAAGAGCACTGGCTCCTCTTTCAGAGGATCCAGGATCAATTCCCAGCACCCACATGGCAGCTCACAACTGTCTGTAACTCCAGTCCCAGGGAATCTGACACCTTTACACCAATGCACATGAAGTTGAATAAATTATTAAAAAACCATATATAAATATATATATATATATATAATAAGGAATAAAATAAGGAAAAAGAGAGAGAAAGAAAGAAAGAAAGAAAGAGAGGGAAGGAAGAGAGGGAGGGAGGAAGGAAGGACAGAAGGAAGGAAAGAAAACTAAAACTCGGGCTAGATGACTGATCTAGAGACGTAGAGCGGCTACCTGCAGGAGAGACCCTGTAGGGAGAGAGCTCATTTAGAATGCTCCACCTTCAGACACGAACGGCTGAAAACAGTGGCATGAATTTTAGCCTGTCAACCTCAATGGCATGATAAATGATCACTACCCTTGAAGTCACTTAAGTCTTCCGAAAGATGACGGGAACATGGGCTAAAGACACTGTGTTTCTAATGTAATGTATGAGTGATTCCCAAAGAGTTTCTCTCAGGCTCCCCAGAGATGTGCATCTCTGAGGCTGGGCTAGAGTGATGCTCTGTTTCTGGACTTGGCCATGGGAATGGGAAGTGGTAATAACTAGTAGCCTTCCTCTTGGCTGCTGTCTTGACAGAATTTTTTTTTTTGTCTCTGGAAGGGTAGTCAGAGACCACTCTCCACCATCTACATATGTTTTCAGTCATCAGTGCAAAGAACCAAAACCTCCTGGTTTGTCCTAACTACGGTCCTAGCTTGGAATAGGGTTAGGCCAATGGGATTTAGCGATATGGTACCACCGGGCTATAACGGCCTCTGTTACAAATGGGTCCCTGGTCCACCAACCTTAGGACCTTAGTCCTGCAGAATGACAGCCACGCTCTCCTTGAATATAAGGCTATAGTTGTGACCATATTTCTCTTGTCTATCCCCAGAGTGAGCTCTACAGTTGTTGTGTGCCTCCATATCTCTGGGCTCTGTGGAAGGACCCCTTTCTGGGTCCCTAAGTAGTCAAGTATGGCCAAAAGGGCCTGATCTCTATGATTCAGGGGAGCCTCTGAGGAGAGAGGGGAGCTCTATGCCTAAGGAAGAGGCAACGGAGGTCCACTGGATTGTGCGTGTATGTGGGGGAGGTTGGGGGTATTTGCTAATTTCAAGGCAAAGTTCTCACGTATTCCAGGCTAGCCTTGACCTTGTTATATAGCCAAGGATGACCTTAAACTTCTAATCCTCCTGATCCACCTCCCAAGGGCTGGGGTTTCAAGACTGCCACTATATCCAGTTTGTATGGCACCGGAAATGGAGCCCACGGTTTTGTGCATGCTGAGCAAGCTATTCCAACTGAGCCACATTTAAGAGAGCTCTGTCAGGAAAGTCAGTAGGAGCGTGAAGACCCTTCAAGGAAGCCCTTCTGTGATGGTTCTTCTTGGTTTGGACTTGACTACATCCAGAGTTAACTAAAACCCCAACATTGAGGACCCACCTGTGAGGAGTGGGAATTAATTTGAAGTGGGAAGATCTGCCTCTGATCTGGATTTCTGAGGCAGGAAGACACATCTTTATTCCAGATCTTTAACCCAGAGCCAACCTAAGCCATGACTTCTGCTGGAAGCCTATGTCAGGACATGGAAGAGGGAAGTTTGTGCTCCCTGCCTGCTTGCTCTCACCTCTCTAGCAAGACCATTCCTTCATTGGCATTAGTGCCTACTTCTTCAGGATTCCGGTGTCTTCTGAGGAGCAGCTGAGACATCCAGCCTCATGGGCTGAGCAAATCCTGGATTCTTGGACCTTCTCTTCACAGGCACCCATTGTTGGACTAGCTGAGCTACAGTTTGTCAATCATCCTAATGAACTCCATGTCTATACATATATGTAAGGAGATTCATTCTATCTGTTCTGCTACTCCAGAGAACCCCGATTAATATGCCTTTCCTACCAAGAACCGTTGCTGGAAAGTTATATTCCTGAAGCCACCAACCCACAGCCACCATATGGCCTGGCATGAAAACTCAGTCTCAGGAATTAGAGACGGCCAAGCAAATTAAAAAGAGAGGGTCAGGAGAGTGGCTGCATTCTTCCATAGCTTCAAGATGAGGTTGGGGCACATCGAAGCAAGAAGGAAGCTACCCCAGCCTAAGAAAGATCCCTCCCAAAGTAGACATTGCCACTTCCAGAGAGGCAGGAATCCTGAAATCTTGGCTCGGGGTGCCAAAGGAATGAAGAAAGGACAGACATATAGATACCCATATAATGAAGCTGGGATCATGTGGGGTTCTCTGCCTGCCACAGCTGGGAACCTTTGCTTGTTTATCATGTACAGCACAAGAGGGGAGGGATTGCAGAGTCTGGGTAAGAGGTCTTTGTCGGTAAGCAGCCTCAGGTTGTAAACATCTGGGAGGAAGCCACAGCTGCTTATCTTTACAGATTCCGATTCATCATTCATAAAGAGTCTGTGTTAGTCAGGGGTCTCCATAGTCACAGAACTTATGAAATGACTCTCTCTTGCTTGCTCTTGAGCAGCTGTGATGCAACACCTAGGAGTTCAGAAAGGCTCAATAAGCCAGAACGTTGCAGAATAGGGCACAGAAGAGATGCAGGAAGTAGCCACACAGCTCTGGAGGCAAAGCTCCACCAGCTGTCGTGTAGACCGACTGTCCCCAGGTGCTGTGGAACGCTGCTCTCTCAGCAGGGCAGCCTTCACCAGAGCGGCTGTGGCTGTAGAAAAGGCCCCTCAAGACTGAGCCCAGTCATGTCCCCTGCTTCATCTGGGAGCACAGCCGCTCCTATACTTCTTTCCTGGCTGTATTCTGACCAAGGTGCACTTAGTCCCTTGATCCCTGACAATACTAGGAAGGGTTGTTCTCAACCCGTGGCTCATGACCCTTTCATAGGGGCCACCTAAGACCATCCGAATAGCAGATATTTAATTACAGTTTATAACAGTAGCGGTAGGACTCGCCACAGCACGAGGAACTGTATTAAAGGGCCGTGCATTAGGAAGGTTGAGAACTAGAGTCTATACAGTGTGGAAGAACTGGAGCCTGGGTTGGGGGGGCGGGGTTCTATGCAGCTATGGTGAAGTCATTATCCAAACTGGGGTGAGACTTTGATGATGGAGCTGTTTGGATGTCTCATAATCCTGTAAATAACCATTCATCCATTCCGCAAACCCAATAAAATCATTGGTTCACCAAGTTGGACCTTGATAAAATCATTCCTCTGGTGCATCATTAGTGCCCTGTTTTATATCCCAAAGAAAAGCTCATGTAACATCAAGGCTGGATCACCTTGAAGGTACTCCAATTGCGAGAAGAGATACGACACACCAGGACCAGACAGACAGCTGTGTCCATCAACATGTAATTTATTTCCTTTTGTCTCTTTAGCTCCTTTAATAACATTAACAGAACTCTGGCTGAGCACCCAGTTGTAAGACCCTTACTCAGGACAGCGGCTGACTGGGTTGCCAGCTACTTGGATAGGACGGGAGGAGGCACTGGAGTACTCTGTGTACCTTACAGGGGTCTCATGGGGAGTAACTGGAGCTCATTTCATTGGGCTCATTGGTAAAGTCCTCTAACTCATGTTCAGGTAGGCTAGTGGGGGTTTGCTCACTCTCGGAGAAATCTTTCATTTCATCTTCCTCACTTCTTCTGTCGTCCTCCTCCTCTTCCTCTTCACTGTCCTCTTCCTCTTCGGCATTTACTATTTCCTTGGAGGATCTGGAGCCCACACCAGCATTGGAGATCACAGACATCTTGGGCTCTGAAGGACTCCTGGGTATCTGCTTCTGGCCTATACCAGGGTCCTGAGGGCTAAGAACCTGGTGGATTGGCATCTCAGGACGGAGGGAGAAGGGAGACTCTGTACTCTGGTCCTGGTTGGTGCCACCAGTAAGTTCGGGGCGCACAGAGGGTGATTCTGTGCTACGGTGGGAAGTGCCAACTCGCGAGGTACTATGTTGGGAGGCTGCTGGCCTAGCAGCGTGCCTTACGGCCTGCCTTGCCAACTCGGCTTCTTCCATCTTACGCAGAAGGCAGGTCCAGTTGATCTCTGAGGACAGACGGATGTGGTTGCCCTTCACCTTCTTGAAGCCCAGAAGGATGTCCATGAGAACCTCAGTGACAGGAAAGGAGATGAATCCAAGTTGCTTATGGAGGCTGTCCTCAAACTTGTACTTACAGACAAGCAAGGAGACTGCCTGCTCAACCAAGAAGTTAGTGAGTTCCTCAAACCAGGGGTTAGAGATGTAGGACATGCTGGACACAGATGAAATGGATGGCAGAGGCTTCTTCCTTGGAAGCTTCATGCTGGGGCTCTGTGCAACAGGGAAAGAGGGAAAAGGAGACATTTAGCCCTCGCTGCCCTGTGAGAGCACATTGCGATGCTCTCCTTGGCAGCTGTACCAATCCTCCCATTATCGACAGGGAAGCCACACACATCACACTAGGATACAGACTGCCACACCGGCTCTCCCACGACATTCATTCCACACACCTCACCTGTCAGGTCTAGAGCAATGCCCGCCAGCCTGGGCAGCCTGCGTTCCTGCAAGCTTGCGTGTAGAAGGAATTACATATGAACCCTGATGATGATGGGTTGAGAGATGTCCAGGACCTCCAAAGGTCAGGCCACCTACGTCTTCATACACATTTCCTGACCAATGTCCCCTTTACTGAGCAGAAAGACTAGACTAGCTGGATTAGGATAGCTTGAGCTAGCTCGACCCTAGAATAGAGAGAGTGGTGCTCTTGGCAAAGACTCCTATCCTTAGGAAATGTGTGGGAGGGTCCCTGAGATTCACAGAGCCAGGTTTGGTGGCACACGCCTTTAATTACAGCACTTGAAAGGCAGAGGCAAACTAGGCGGCGGTGGTGGTGGCGCACGCCTTTAATCCCAACACTCCAGAGGCAGGAGGATCTCTGTGAGTTCGAGGCCAGCCTGGTCTACAAGAGCTAGTTCCAGGACAGAATCTAAAGCTACAGAGAAAGCCTGTCTCAAAAAAACCAAAAACAAACAAACAAAAAAGGCAGAGGCAGGGGAATCTCTGCGAGGCCAGTCTGGTCTACAGAGTGAGTTTCAGGACAGTCAGGTCTACACAGAGAAACCCTGTTCTTTGCAGGGGAGGGCTCACAAATAATAATTAAAAAAAATACCCAATTGCAGGCATGGTGATGCATGCCTGTAATCCCAGCATTTGGAAAGTAAAGGCAAGAAGATCAGGAGTCCAAGGTCACCCTCTACTATATAATATATAATTTGAGAGACCAGTCTGAGCTAGATGACACCCTGTCTCAGGAAAAACATTGCAGGATAAAAAAAAAAGCCTTTATTAATATGACAACCCCTGGGGAAATAGGTAAACTAGGTTTCTTGGTCCCCAGCAGCTTGTATCTACTCCAGGAGATTTCTGCAGTGCAGGACATCGGCCAGTGACAGTGGCTACTAGATGCGGTGGGGAAAGAAGCCCTTTCCCTGCAAATGTTCCTCTAAGACCTCCAGCTCTACTCTTGAGGCCACCTCTGGGCACAGTGTAGAAGAAGAAGGGGAGAATCTTTTTCCTAAAGAAAGAAATGGATAGAACACAGGGAAGGGGAGAGGGGAGGGAAGAGGGTTGGGGGAGGCAAGATGACGCTGGATCGGGCCCCTGATATGGCCCTGGCAGGAGGCCACCTCCACTGTGATCCCAGGGGCAGGCAGGGTGAGGTGCAGGCCATGACGGGGCTGAGATACGTGGTTGGCGCTCGGGGCAACAGATGGTTTCTGTACTTTGGGACTGGAGTCAGGTGACTCCTGCATGGAGTGGAATGAGGGGCTAGGGACATTAGGCACTTGTGGAGGTGTCACCTTGAGCCTGAATCTGGTAGCCATCTGGGCATTAGTCATGGAGGGGGATTCACGTCTGCCCTTGCTTTTCCTGCGAGATGTCTTAGGGCTGGAGGCTGTGGTGGGAGAATCACAAGGCTCCTCCCCATCCTCCCTGCTGGTGGGAATGGACACTTTGGAATTAGGCGGCAGAAGATCAGAGTTCCCAGGCAGCATTGGGGTGGGCTCTGAGGCAACAGGGAAGAGAGGGAAGCCATCATGGCGGCAGGCACGGCTGAGCTTGTCTACAGCCTGGCTGACCACGCGCTGCAGGGCAGGAAAGAGGCGATGCTCAGCCAGGAAGTCCAGAGTACAATGGGGTTCCCTGAGGGAACAATAGGCAGGCAGGTTGAAGGATGCTGGCTGGTTTAGCAGTGACTTCATCTCCTTGTTTAACTCTTCTTTGAGGAAAATCATCTCCTGTTCTCCAAGTCCCAACTCTGATGTCTCAGGAGTGACTGAGCTGGAGCCCAAAAGCCCAGAGAACCAAGACAGGGGCTGCTCCCGGGTCCACTGACTGCTGGTCTGGCTGCCCAGTGAGTCCCACAGCAGAGAATCCCTCTGGGAGCAGGGTTGATTCAGACCTTTCTGCAAAGAGAGAGGAAGGCTGAGCGGTGTCCAATCAAGGCCTAACCCTAGTCCACCCTATGCCAGCCTCAGCCGTGGCAACAGCTCTCACCCCTTTCTTCTCCAGTCGCAGAAGCCTCTTGAGGTTTTTCTCAAGCAGGAGTTTGTCCCTCACAGGTGGCAGTGAGCCTATGCGTCGGGCACCAGGGTCACTTTCCTGGCTGTGGGAGCCCAGCCAGCCAGCCGTGATGCTGCTATGGGAATCCGACATGGAGCTGGAGCAGGATGGGTAATTGTTTGGGTGCCCAGCACACAGCGTGGGCCGAGTGCGGTGCCGATGCACAGTGTTGATGCTGGGTCTGGCTCGAGCCCGCAGCCTACCACTTGGCACCTCCACTGGGTCTTGAACATCCACCAGGGGTACTCCGGCGTCTGTCTTCATGGCAGCCAAACGCTCTGTTGCCTGCTCCACCACCGTCTGCAAGCTGTCCAGTACCTGACCCTCTGTCAGAAAATCCAGGAAGCTGCCAAACGCTTGAGGGCGCCGAGGGTTCTGCTGGTGGCCCTGGTGCTCTGAATACCGGTTCATTGATGGTAGGTGTGGCATATGTCCAAGCTTGCAGTTCGGCCTCCTTTCCGGCAACAGATGCTTCTTGGGTAGCTGCATCTGAACAGACAAGACTGTCATAGCAGGCAGGATGCTCTGCAAGGGGTGGGGACTATCTCTGGAGTCTTCCTAAGGTGCTATTAGGAGCTGGGGTTGAACAATGGGAAAGACTTTCTCTCTCTCTCTCTCTCTCTCTCTCTCTCTCTCTCTCTCTTTTATTATGCTGGGGATTGAACCCAGGGTCTCGAACATCCTCTGCAAATGTTCAACCACTGAACTATATTTAAACATTTCTTTACGGGTATGTGTGCATGTGTGTGGGTGTATCTATGCCTCAGTGCACGTGTGGAGGTCAAAGGACAGCTGGCTGTAATTGGTTCTCTCCTTCTACTATGTGACTCTTGAAGAGGGAACTTGGGTCATCAGTATTGACACCAAGCGCCTTCACTCACTGAGCCATCTCACCAGCTCTGAATTATGATCGGCTCCCTTCAGGCTGTGTAACAGTGCTCAGAGCAGCTAGCTCCTTTTCCGGCCTTCTGCAGAGTAGGGTCTGCTAGGGTTGATGGAAGGTCCCCAATGCCTCTACTTTTGTATATGCTGGCCTAGCTGGGAGCCTGAAAGGGGAATTCTGTGTTCATGGTATGAAAGGGCAATTAATTATGAGAGCCTTTCTCTCTCTCTACCTCCTCCTGTCTCTAGCACGACCCTTGACTATTTTCACTGCTGGGCTATCCTTGAGGATTTGAGCCTGCTTCTCCAGCTTGAGTGCCCAGGTTGACTCCAGCCCACCCACTTGGGGGCCGAGGACAGTGGGGCACGAAAGGGTGTCCCCCGGTAAGCGGTGGGAAGTGGTCCAGACACTAATGTTGGGTCAGCTGGACATACTAACCTGAGCCATGTAGGTGCTGTGGCCTTCATCATCAGCCAGATATCCTGAGTGGTGGCGGTACCTTGCCATGATGTGGATAATTAAATTTGTTTTCTGCTTCCTTTCTCAGGTTCCACAGCACAGATGCAGACTTCTCTAAAGGGCAGAAGAGGAAGTAAAGGTACAACCAGACCTCCATGGGTCCCTCACTCCCTGAACCACATCTGTGTCCTTCAGACATCCCACCCTTCCCCTGCTGGGGATCTGCTATGCATCTGCGGACATTCAAGTAGTTGCTGCTGCTGCTGCTTCTTCTTCTTCTTCTTCTTCTTCTTCTTCTTCTTCTTCTTCTTCTTCTTCTTCTTCTTCTTTTTGTTTTTGAGACAGGGTTTCCGGGCAGTGGTGGCGCACGCCTTTAATCCCAGCACTCGGGAGGCAGAGGCAGGAGGATCTCTGTGAGTTCGAGACCAGCTTAGTCTACAAGAGCTAGTTCCAGGACAGGCTCCAAAACCACAGAGAAACCCTGTCTCAAAAAACAGAAAAAATAAAAAAAATAAAAAAAAAAGAGACAGGGTTTCTCTGTAGTTTGGAGCCTGTCCTGGAACTAGCTTTTGTAGACCAGGATGACCTCGAACTCACAGAGATCCTCCTGCCTCTGCCTCCCGAGTGCTGGGATTAAAGGCGTGCGCCACCACCCAAGTCGTTGCTTCTTTTTTGCAACAGTCTGGGACTGGGCGAGTGTACAAACTTCCTCTGGTCTTTGAGACCAGAGGTTCCCTGGAGCCCCCAGCAGCTCACCAGAGTCTCCTCTTGTGCTTCTCCCAGCTAGCTAGGTCAGCACCTGCTTAAGGACTACCGCACAGAGTCCTGGAATCCCGCCCCCGCAGCCGCCCAGGTTGCTCATTTACATACTTCATTCTGATTGGCCAGAATCTAGCCTCTTGTTCATATATCCTCCCCGACACAATGGTTAGGGGTGGGTGGGGTCCACATTGTCTCCTCCCCCACCAGGCTGGATTTTTCTGTCAAGCCCGCTAAGCCGTGCTTGGGAATGTTTAAAGATCTGACTTTATTTTGCCGAGAGGTCTGAATTTGGGCTTGTTTCTCTAACGCTCAGGGTAAAAGTCACAGCTTCCACTGATGACACAAACACCTTCCTCAGTTCACCCCTGGTCGCTGCACAGACTTGAACCTCCAACTCTGTTGGCTTCCTTCCAGGATTTCTTTCCCTTATCCAGTGTGGACTAGCCAGCGTTTTCCTTCTCAACTCTTTCCTTTTGGAAGCAGTGAAGAGTCCTGGTCTTCCACACAGACCTAACTTCAATTCCTGTCCCTGACTTTTTTTGTTTTCCTGATGTGACTCACCCTCTCAACACTGACTCCTTATCTGTAAATTAAGCGGAACATCCTCTTCCAAAAGTAAGTATTTCTTTCATCTATCTATCTATCTATCTATCTATCTATCTATCTATCTATCTATCTATCTATCTAAACATACACACACATACATATATAAACACACACATATATAGCATTTTATATATAGTTATATATAACTATGTAACTATATCTACATATTGGTTTTTTGAGACAGGGTTTCTCGAAATCACAGAGATTTTGCCTGCTTCTGCCTCCTGAGTGCTGGGATTAAAGGCATGCCATCATCACCTGGCTACACAAATATTCTTTCAATACACATCGCACCTTATGGAAACTCTGTATAAACTCACCTTTACCTTGTTCTTTTCCTCTCATCCTAGAAGCTTGTCATTCCCAACAGACTGATAGCAAGTCCATCCTCCACGCCACACTGTTTCTGTCCTGTCTAACAGCTGGCACTTCTTCATCAGGAATGCTCTTAACCACTGAGCCATCTCTCCAGCCCCAGTAATACTCTTTCTACAAGAGAAACCAAGACAGGTTGGGTATGCTCAGTTGGCAGAGTGCTTGCCTAACATGCTTGAAGTCTTCGGTTCAACTCCCTGCACCACATAAACCAGGTGTGATGGCACACACTTGTAGCCGGCACTGAAGAGGTGGACGCCGCACAAGGGTCAGAAGTTCAAGGCTAGCCTCAGCTGAATGAATAATGAGGCCAGCCTGGGATATATAAGTCTGTTTTTCAAAACAACATCGAGACTGGACAAAGAGCAAAAGTGAGGTGATGAACGTAAAAGCTATCTGAAGCTTAAGGTGAAAATGGGCTAACGCTTTCTCCAGTGTGGCCATTGGTTTGCATGCTTGTGTTCTTGTCATGTAGAACTTTTACAGTCAGGCAATGGTGGTACAGGCGGATCTCTGAGTTCAAGACCAGCCTGGTCAGAATGAGTTCCAGGACAACCAGGGCCACACAGACACACAAAGAAACCTGTCTCAGGAAGAAAGAAAAAGCCTCCCCTTAGAACCAGTGAGGAAGAGATTATTTGAAAAAAGTTAAAAAAAGTAAGAACTCCTAATAAGAAAAGGCTCATAGGCACTGCGTAAAACAAAGTGAAGCAGCGTTCCAAGAATGAAATAACCTTCCATCATCCCTGAGTGATGGAGAGGAGGAGGGCGTTTCTTTTCTTAGGGAAAGTAATGGAAGGACAGAACACTGCCCAGAAACTGAGCAATGGTGATGGTAAACACTGGGAAGAGCAAGGGGAATTTTTGAGTATTTCTCTTGTTTTCTTCATTAAAAAAAATACTTTTCAAAAAAAATTTTTTGAGCACTAGAGATAACTCATTGGTAAAGAGAGTTTACAGCTCTTGCAAAAGACTGGAGTCCTAGTATGTGTTCACATGTGGACCACAACTATCTGTTAACTACAGTTCCAGAGGAGGATTTTATTCCCTTTCCTAATCTCTGCATGCCCAGGCATAAACGTGGAGAGCGCGTGCACGAGGAGAGAGAGAGAGAGAGAGAGAGAGAGAGAGAGAGAGAGAGAGAGAGAGAGAGAAAGAGAGAGAAATGGCTATAGACATAGGCCAAAAAAAGAAATTTGCAGAGCAGTTAACCCGGCCGTTTGCAAGACACTCAGAGACCTCTTGGTAGCAAAAACAATGGCGGCGTGCAGTCGCATTTAGTCGCGTGCGTCGGGGTGGGGCCTCGGCAGCGTTCAAGGGCGGGGTCTGGATGCTGCAGTCCATTCTCTCTGGTCTCCAGCCAACGTTTGGCAGCTATGGCTTGGCCTCGTGTGCAGCTGGTTGTCACAGCTGATGACTTTGGTTACTGCCCGCGGCGCGATAAGGGCATCGTGGAGGCCTTCCTGGCAGGAACTGTGACCAGCGTGTCACTGCTGGCCAACGGCACAGCCGCAGAGAGCGCGGCCGAGCTGGCCCGCAGGTGAGGGAGGCCCCCTTCAGGAACGGGCAGGTTTGGGGGGCTGCCCGGTCTGTGGCAGACAATGCTTGCTCTCGCGCTCCGCCCGCAGGCACAGCATTCCCACGGGCCTCCACGCCAACCTGACTGAGGGCCGTCCTGTGGGTCCCGCCCGCCACACCGCCTCGTCGCTCCTCAGCTCAGAAGGCTTCTTTCTCGGGAAGATGGGATTTCGGAAGGCCTTAGAGGCTGGAGACGTTGCTTTGCCTCAGGTGCGGAACGCCTCAGCCACGCCGGCTGCAGACAGGCGGATACTGTTCAAAATGCAGCCCAGAGGGTATCATGGAAGTCGTTGGGGCAAACGCGGGCGCTGGATAAACTGCTAGTTCAAACCCTGGAGCAGTCACACCGTGGCACCAGACGGAGCTCTTCGCTTTGTGGCTGCTTCCAGAAACTCAAGGTATCTGTGCCCCTCCAGGTGCGGGAGGAACTAGAAGCTCAACTCAACCGCTTCCGGGAGTTGTTGGGCAGGTCCCCCACGCACGTGGACGGGCACCAGCACGTACACGTGCTCCCAGGTACGCGGATTGAAGCGTTCAGGTCCGGGTGGGGGTGGGGGCTGCTTTCAAGGTTGGTGGGAGGTCGATGCTGAGCCCACCCCTCCAAGCAGGTGTGTGTCAGGTGTTCGCCGAGGCCCTGCAGGCGTTCGGGGTGCGTTTCACGCGGCTGCCAGTGGAACGCGGCGTGGGTAGCTGCTCGTGGCTGGAAGCACCAGCGCGTGCCTTCGCCTGCGCTGTGGAGAGCGATGCCCGGGCCGCCATGGGCCCCTTCTCCCGCCACGGCCTGCGGTGAGCACCGCCCTCCCTCACCCCATCCAACCCTGCCGGGTCCCCAAAGGTCCAAAGTTAGGAACTGATCTGCTGTCCTGCTTCACCCTCTACCTAGCCCTGCCGGTCCTCAGGCAACACCTCTATCCTGGCACTCACAGGTGGACCGATGCCTTTGTGGGCCTGAGCACTTGTGGCCGGCACATGTCTGCTCACCGAGTCTTGGCGTCACTGGCGCGGGCCCTGGAAGATATCCCTGCTGGCCGTCCCCTGACTGCCGAACTGATGGCACACCCAGGATACCCCAGTGTGCCTCCAGCAGGGGGCTGCGGTGAGGGCCCCGATGCTTTCTCTTGTTCTTGGGAGCGGCTGCATGAGCTGCACGTCCTCATGGCACCTACCCTGCGGGCTCGGCTGGCCCAGAATGGTGTGCAGCTCTGCGCCATAGACGACCTGGATTCCAAAAGGCCGGGGGAAGGGGTTCCCTGTGAGGCAACTCTGGAGCCCTTCCTGAAGCCTTCCCCACCCTGACACCAAAGGCCAGCTACGAACTGCCTCTCACTGTGGAGGAAGGCCAGGGCTAAAGCCTGGAACCAGGTCTTATAGCAGGGTCTGGCTTACAGAGTGACAAGTCACTAAACCAGGTCCTTGCGACTGAGTAGTATTGGGCAGCCCTGCCTGCAGACAGGCAGGGCTAGTCAGAGACATCTGGATTTAGGGTCTGATGAGCATTTGGTGCCAATTCATGTGCAAGTCACAACCACTTGTTTAGTGGAGCAGTGGAGAGATGTTGGTGTGTTAATAAAATGTCTTTCAGATTTGGCTGATTTATAAAGTGCCCAGGTATCCTTCGCAGAAATAATAGGCACAGAGAGGCTCAGACCAAGATATCAAAAATGGGCCAGGCCGTGGTGACGCACACCTTTAATTCCAGCACTTGGGAGACAGGGGCAGGCAGATCTCTGTGAGTTCGAGGCCAGCCTGGTCTACAAAGCGAGTTCCAGGGCAGCCAGGACTGTTACACAGAGAAACCTTGTCTTGGAAACAAAAAAAAAAAAATCTTCACTTTCTAATTTTGCTCATGCTTACATGTTTTAATCCCTTAGATAAAAAATTACATGTGCTTGTTTGTGTTGAGGAAGTACATGCATGCATACCATGGTCTATATGTGTTTTGTTTTTGAAATGAGGGTCTTTTTTTTTTTTTGGTTTTTTGAGACAGGGTTTCTCTGTGGTTTTGGAGCCTGTCCTGGAACTAGCTCTTGTAGACCAGGCTGGTCTCGAACTCACAGAGATCCGCCTGCCTCTGCCCGAGTGCTGGGATTAAAGGTGTGCGCCATCATCGCCCGGCAAAAGCTGGCTGTTTTATTTAAAGACTTATTTATTTATTACATATACAGTGTTCTGCTTGCATGTGTACTTGCAGGCCAGAAGAGGCCACCAGATATCATTACAGATGGTTATGAGCCACCATGTGGTTGCTGGGAATTGAACTCAGGACCTCTGGAAGAGCAATCACTGCTCTTAACCTCTGAGCCATCTCTCCAGCCCTGACATGAGGGTCTTTTTTTTTTTTTTTTTTTTTCGAGACAGGGTTTCTCTGAGGTTTTGGAGCCTGTCCTGGAACTAGCTCTGTAGACCAGGCTGGTCTCGAACTCACAGAGATCCGCCTGCCTCTGCCTCCCGAGTGCTGGGATTAAAGGCGTGCGCCACCACCGCCCGGCTTGACATGAGGGTCTTAACACATTGCTCAGCCTAGCCTTCTACTCCAGGGCTCAAGAGATCCTCCTCCATCACCTTCTACTAGCTGGGACTGCAAGCACACACCACTGTGCCCTAGCAAGGCTTCCATTTCTTTCTTTTTTCATGGGAGGGGAACAAAAGATCCTCATTAGGGTGTTTTGGGGAGGAATATGGTAACCGTAATTTTGATTTAAAAAGAGGTTGTCTGAGGGCTCAACACAAACAAGCACATGTAATCCCAGCATTGGGAAGTGGAGGCAGCAGTATCAATTCAGTGTCATCCTTGGCGATATAATGAGTCTCAAGGCAGCCCAGTTGTTGGCCTAGCATTCATGTGTGAAACTATAGGCTCAATACCCAGTACCAAAAAACAAATCATGTGGTATTCCATCTGCCTTTCCATCTTCCAAAATGATGTAAGGCTGTGTTCTGCCATCTTCTCACCTACTCCTTGCCCGTAGAACATCCATATTTCAGATGTAGCTAGAATCCCAGTTTCTCACTTCTGCAAAAGACTGCCTCTCCTGAAAACATGTACACCCTCCTATACAAGCTTACAGAGCCTCTTTCAGTCTGTTCCCTGCAGTTACAACACAAACAGGTTAAAACTACTATGATAGGATGTGTGTGGATGTAGGTGTGTGGCAGTTGGAGGAAGGACAACTTTTGGGAGTTGGGTCTTTTCAAACACAAGAACTTTTACACACTTCCCAACGGGATTACGGAGTGCATCATCACTCCCAGTTTACATGGTTTTTAGGAGTAAGCCCAGAGTTTCATGCAAGTTGTCTAAGATTTCTGTCAACTTTTCTGTGCCCCACCACAAACTTACAAGTAGGGGTTGTAGCGCAAGGCTTTAAACTTACCTGACATAGCCTACATCCATCCTGAAATGGGGGTGGGGAGAGGCCAGGGAAGCAAGCTCTGACCTGGCCTGATAAGGCATGGCTTCTTGAAGGGATCTTATCCTCCTCCTCCCCTTGATTGGCTTCAGTCTATAATAACCTTCCTCAACCTTGACTTGGGCAAGTTCAACACCCTGTGGTCCAGAATTTTGAGTTTGATCCCCCTGCTGTGTTCCATTCATCTCCTCACGTTGGCTCCTGTGGTGTAGGAACATTCTGCTGGCTGCCAGCTGGAGGCCCAGTGCAAGACTCCCAGGAGTCTGACTGACACCAGAATGCTCAGGAGAGAAGGCTCTGCTGAGTTCTGCTCTGCTGGGATAGTCCCCAGCCTACAGATGGCAAATCACTATGATCTGGGCCACACTGGAGAAGAGGAAGGTTCTCTAGAGCTAGTTTCCTTTTCTGGACCTTAAGCATGACGCTGGGTAAGTGGTCTGTACTGTCTGGTTTCCCAGGACTGCTGTCGAGTCATCCAGGAAATGACCTGGGCTGAGCACCATGTTGCACCGTCAGTCTTCCTCAACTTGGCTCTCTGAGGGTAGTGCTGTTTGCACACATAGGATGTAGGCTGTGCAGGAAAAATCAAACTGACTTCTCCCTAGACTAGACTGCACAACAGGTGTGTGGGGAAAACATCTCTTAAGGCTAGAGGAAGTGACATCCCAAACAAAAGCTGAATCTGCTTATTCAGCTTATTCAGCCTTGGCTACAGTAACGGTCAGGATCCAGGGAGTATGAGACTTATGAACTAAATACTTATTTGAAGGGAAACAAGGAAGGGAGGAATAGTGAAGTCGGCTACGGGAGGAGGAGGACTGTGAGTTCAAAGTCAGCAGTGCTCCAGGACTGTCTGGAAGCCAAAGTAAAGTGATGTTCCAGAGAGTATTCTGACTGCATCTGGTGCCTGCATGTCACAGGCCTGGCTGGTGCTGCAGTGCCTTAGTAGCTGTCTTCAAAACTCAGTGGTGTGCCGGGCGATGGTGGCGCACGCCTTTAATCCCAGCACTCGGGAGGCAGAGGCAGGCGGATCTCTGTGAGTTCGAGACCAGCCTGGTCTACAAGAGCTAGTTCCAGGACAGGCTCCAAAACCATAGTGAAACCCTGTCTCGAAAAATCAAAAAAAAACAAAAAACAAAAAAAAAAAAAACCTCAGTGGTGCGTGCTCTTCAGTTTATGCCTTTGATCAAATCCTCCTCACCTCTGCAGTTCACATTTTCTTGGGGCTACAAGGATAAGTGACTTCTCATGTGTCGGTCAGTCTCCTTGGTCTCCTTGATATCCATGCAGTTTTCCCAGTGTTGACAGCCCCACCTACTTCTACCTGGCAAGAGAGAAGCACCTGTATGCCTCTTAGAGGCAGGCAAGTGGAGGAAAATGATCAGGGCCTAGGCCTAGACACTACTCTCTTTAGTCTCCAAGAACATAGGCTCCCAGCAATGTCCATCCCCAAAGAAACCCATACACCCAAACTAGTGTCTGAGAACATTTTTATTAAGGACAGAATGGGGTCACAGCATCTTAGAAAGTCTATTCTCTGCCATCATGGAAAGAGCAGGACAAGACCCGGGGCACTTCAAGGAACCAGGGGGGATGTGAATTCCTGAGCCAACTTGTGTTAGGGATGGGTGGGTAGCTGGCTGCTCCACAGATCTCCCCTTCTCTAGAGGATCCAGCTCTTGAGTTTCGAGCAGCCAGAGCTGCCTGCCAGCTTGCTCAAAGCCTGCTCCACAGCAGGGCTGGAAAGAGCAAGGCATGCAAGCCCAGAGGGACACCACTGACTCTAAGCCAGGCCTCTGCTTCCAGGACAGGCCATGGTTGTCAGTCCTGGGGCTGAGAGTCCCTGAGAGGGGCTGCTGGCATAGGAGAACCCTCCCATAGTGAGCAGAGAGCAGTAAGGGGCAACAGGCAGCTAGAGCTAAGCAATGAGACAGTTGGAATATCTCTAGATTCAGAAAAGCAACAAGAACAAATGGTGGCTTGTTTGGACAACTTCTGACAGAATTTGGCATTTTATTACAAATTTGAATGTGAATGAAATAAGATCCATTGTCACTTTTCTGCCAATGAAGAGACAGACGTAGAAATGCAGGCCCAGTACTCTGACCATCCTGGGCACATGGACGTCTCCAGAAACCTGCCCCATGCACACCTAGAACTAAAAGCATAGTTCATTTATGCACCACAGGAACCAAAACACTTGGAAAACTAAATAGTGTTACACTGCCTGAGAGGACCTGTTTCACTTGTTTATAGGCAAAACCCAGAGCTGTCTTCCAAGTTTGTGAGCCCTAGGTAGCCCTGAAGTTAAAGAACTAAGGTTAAAGCAGAAAGCAAGACTTCTCGAGGCAATCTTCTCCACAGGCTTTAGACCCCTAGTAGAAAGAGTTGGTGAACATAGGCAGTCAGGCCAACAGCTTCCTCAGGGTGTCACTACTGCTTCAAGGACAGTCCCACTTGCCTTGAAAAGACATTAACATTCAAATCTTGACAAAGTTCATTTGATGATAAATTCTAAGGTCAAATTTTATTTCTACAAAAAAAGGCAATGGAAACAATATAAAACACATTGAAAGGATATTACTGAGTGAGCTTCAAGTGAGCTTGACCCTGGAAAGGCTGAATCCAGAGGAAGGGAAAGGTCGTCCTGTTCCTGGGCTGCACCTGCAGCTGCTCTGAGGAAGGGGCAGCTGGTTACAAAGCAGAAGCCACCAATGCTGATCCCACAAGATGCAAATCATGCGGAGAACGACAATGGTGGCCTACTGTGCTGAGGAGTGGGGGGCTCCTTGGCACATCTCAGCAGAGCTTGGTGGTGGAGAAGCTTGAGATTTCAAAAGAATATTCTGGCTTTTGCTTTGCCTGGGATAACCAGCAGGTCGTCTACCACAGCTGCAAGGAGGGCTGCAGACTGGAGAGAATTCATCACACAAGTGCGTGGCATTCTCTGCTGGCAGACCCTCCCTCCAAGGTCACCACAAACCTGGCATTGCAGGGTTCTCTACAAAGACAGCCTGACCACAGGTTGAGAGTTTGGGGTCTGCCCATTGAGTCTGTTACTGTGGAAACATTTTGCTAAGATTTTATGTAAAAGCAGCTTCCCTTTGCACAGACATTCTTTTGGGGGGGGGGGTTGATATTGTTTCATAATCTTTTGTAAGCACATTACTAAGATGGCATTAGAGGATTTGAGCTATCACCCACAGGCAGTGTGGCACAGGAGAAGGGCTGCTGCTTCTGTGGGGACCTGGGGCCCTTAGTCTGTGGAAGTGGGATTGAAAAAGAAGAAGGTGATGGGGAGAGGGAATCACAACTTTTTTTAAAACCTTCTGGGCTAACAGTAACTTTGAGTCTGGGCAGGAAAAGAAATGGCATTCTTTCGAAGTAGACTAAAGCAGTGATTTTTAAAACAAAGCAAGCAGAACTAGAACATCTGAATTTTTTAATCCTTCTTTACAGGTTACCTAGACCACTTTTGATTAAGAAAACTGTAGAAAGTTAGTAACTGCCACAAGCGGACGCCAGGTGGTGGCACGTGTCAATTTTCCACAGAGTCCTGCTTTGCGGGGTATCTGAATGCACTGCTCGGGGGCTCTGCTCAAACTTGCTGGAATCACTCATGGCAGATTTTAGTCCACAGGTCGCTTTTCCCCATATTTCTTTGTAAACTCTTCAGCATTCTTACAGAATTTTTTACGGTCCTTAGAGTATTCTTCAGCTAGGTCAGCCCGGAGTGGGTGCTCAGGCTGGGGGTCGTTCACCAGTGCTATGAGGGACTGGATTACTGCCAAAAGAAGGATAAGACATTGGGGTTAAAACAGAAATAGCACAGGTAAGATGTTACTAACCTCAGGAAAGAAGCTTCCGTCTCTACACTGACTCAACCCTGGTTGCTCACTTTCTGATCTATATCCTGACCCTGCTGAGTGTTGGGGGTACAGCCCAGTGCCACTCTATCTGGTGCTCTGGAGTTAGGGCTTTATGAAGGTAAGGTTGGCCCTGTCCCAAGTGAGCTATATTCCATGCCTACAATGTGCTAAGACAAAGCAGCCGTCTGTTTATTCTGACCACCAGAACTCAACCCTTCTGTGATCCGAAGACAGACCTCGATAGCTAACAAACAGCTGACCAATCCCCAGCTTCAGAGAGGCCTTCCAGGCCTGAAACTAGTGGAATGTACATTCTCTTGGTAAATTGTCTTATGTTGTTTTGAACTGAAAAACTGGCTCTGGAAGAGGGGTTGTCAGCCCCTCCAATTTCAGAACCAAGCATGATTATGTCAAGTGTTTTCCAAGGTTCCTTATCTAAGGATATATCGTAGTACTCAGTAACGGAGCAGAGAACAGCAAAACAGCCTAAGAGTAAACACACCATGCCCTTGACAACAGCTAGAAGGTGAAGAATTTCCAAAACAAGTTACTACTGTTTATCTCATGATATAAAAATGCCTGCGATGGGAAAGAGGTGGAGAGTTGGAAGTTCAGCCATGAAAAAGTCAACCATGGAAAGAAAGCTCAATTAGAAACTCTAGCTGATACAACTTCCCATCAGTGTCTGTTGTAAGCAACCAATTTGATGTTTTCTGTATCTGCTATTTGTTCTTTTATATGGAAATCTCACCTGAGGAGACTACTCTGCCTGGGACTCTCTCTTGCAGACTCCAACTGGCTACCTTTAAAGAAGGACACCCCTGCCAGAAACCAGAGGCCCTGAAGTAGACAATGATTTACTGCACTGCAGTGAACACGGGCTAGTAAAAGTCAACTGGACAAAGGGTTCATCCTGACAGTGTTCTGGGATGCTACCAGGGTAAATGAAAAGGTGTCAGAAAGGCAGGAAAGATGTACAAGTGAAGAGGGTTTTTTTCTTGGGTGTGTGTGTGTGTTTTATTCTTGTGTATGTTTTGTTTTGGTTTGATTTTTAAATTTTTCTTTTGGGGGTGAAGGGAGGATATGGAGGGACTGGGAGGTGAGCAGAATTTGTGTTTATGATGTGAAGTTCCCCAAAGAATCAATAAAGAAATAATGTTTTTTAAAAAATGATACACACACATACACACACACACACCTCCATGTAGATGTCATACTAGCTATCCCCTGATGTTTCTTTTTTTTTTTTTTTTGGTTTTTCTAGACAGGATTTCTCTGTGGTTTTGGAGCCTGTCCTGGAACTAGCTCTTGTAGACCAGGCTGGTCTCGA
>NW_004949166.1:1668611-1671744 GCF_000317375.1 Microtus ochrogaster | reverse complement strand
CTCGAACTCACAGAGATCCGCCTGCCTCTGCCTCCCGAGTGCTGGGATTAAAGGCGAGCGCCACCACCACCCGGCTTCCCCTGATGTTTCTAAACAGGGTCTCAACTATACAGCCCTAGCTGTATACTCACTGAAACTCACTAAGTAGCCAGGTTGGCTTAGACTTACAGAGATTCATTCCCCACCTCTGCCTCCCAAGTTCTGGGACTAAGGGTGTGCACCTCCCAACCAACACTATTTATTCTTTTTCTCTGGCTTGCTGCACACTTAATAAACTCACTCACTCAAAACACAGCCAGTATACATCATTGTCTGCAGCACAGAACATCTGGCCCTTGTCAGCCCCATTCCCCTGGGCTCTGGAGACAGCAGGCCTGCTCCCATCTATATGTATCTGTGCACAGGGGCACCTCTCCAGGCACTTGTGGGTGCTGGGTCCTGACTCTGGTCTGGTATGACACACTTTGCTCAGTTAGGGCACTTTTAATCATGAGAAAGAAAAAAACACATTATGACGCTGCACCTGTCTGTGAGCAATGAGCACGTCTTAGAGGAACTACAGGAAGACAGAATTTACACAGAAACGTGCTGTATCGACTGAGCGATTATAAAGCATAAAAATTCCCAAATTCATACTCTTCAACTAGATGTGACGGCATCACAGCTGAAATTAGTTCACTTCAAAGCATAAGACAAACAGTGGTGACACACGTCTTTAATCCCAGCACTTGGGAGGCAGAGGCAGGTGGATCTCTGTGAGTTCACGGCCAGCCTGGTCTACAAAGGGAGTTCCAGGACAGCTAGTGCTACACAAAGAAACCCTGTCTTGAAGGAGAAAAAAAAAAAGCCTAAGATAAAAAGGTTCAGCCTGGGCTACATAGTCAGAATCTATAAACTGTAGACAAAATCACATTGCCATGTAGTCTTTTTGTGAGTAATTGTTTCATGTAACACAATATTTTAAAAGTTTGTATATCTTCTACCATGAATCTATACATTTTTTTTATGGATACACAATATGTCACTATACAGAAATTCCACAGTGGATTTTGCCAGGTTCATCTGGGAAGAGAACTTTAGCTGAGAAAATGTTTCCACCAGATTGACTTGTAGGCAAGTCTATAGAGCATTTTCTTGTTCTAAAAATGATTTAATTAACTTTATTTTATATGCATTGGTATGAAAGTGTCAGAGATCCCTTGGAACTTGAGTTACAGACAGTTGTGAGCTGCCAAGTGGGAGCTGGAAATTGAACACACGTCCTCTGGAAGAGCAGCCAGTGCTCTTAACCTCTGAGCCATCTTTTCAGCCTTAAAGCCTTTTTCTGATTAATGGTTGATATAGGAGAACCCACTCACTTGTCGGCTGTGCTGCTCCTGGGCAGGTGCTGAATTATATAAGAAAGCAAACTGAGCAAGCCACAAAGAGCAAGCCAATAAGCAGTAGGCTTCTATGTACCTCAATTCTTTTTATTTTTTAATTTTTTTGAAACCATTTCTCTGGGTAGCCCTGGCTATCCTGGAACTCAGAGATCCACCCGCCTCTGCCTCTAGAGTACTAGGACCAAAGGTGTGTGCCACCACCCCTGACTTCTGCTTCAGTTCTACCCTCCAGGTTCCTGCTCTGATATCCCTTCATAACGGATTATAAACTGTAAACTGAAACAAACTCTTTCCTCCCCAGGTTGCTTTTGGTCACAAAGTCTTTGTCCCAGCAATAGAAAGCAGACTAGAAGCTGGGCGGTGGTTGCACACGCCTTTAATCCCAGCACTCGGGAGGTAGAGGCAGGTGGATCTCTGTGAGTTCGAGACCAGCCTGGTCTACAAGAGCTAGTTCCAGGACAGGCTCCAAAACCACAGAGAAACCCTGTCTCGAAACAAACAAACAAACAAATAAAAAAAAAAGAAAGCAGACTAGATACCACAGTGTGTATATCCATTTGAGTTGCTTCTCCTCTGTGCCTAGCTGCAATAAACAGTAATACAAGTGTTTCAGGACAGAGGGGTGCTTGCTTGCCAGATAAAAGCTTTTCCTCCAAGTTGAATCCTGGCATTCCCACGGGTAAGGAGAGAACTGACTCCCTTAAGTCGTCTTCTGACCTCCACATGCATGCTGCAACATACACTCATGCACACAGATGCAATTAATAAAAATGTTTGTATGGATCCATGCTTTCATTTTGGGGGGCATATACAACTCAAAGTTGACCTGCTGGATCACAAGAGCTTTTTTTTCATGTTGCTTTTCCACTATGTTTAATTTGTGTCTTCGCATTAGAATGCATACATTTGTGCAGGTGACCTTGGGGGATCTGTATCAGATGCCTTAGAGCTGTGAGGCTGCAGATGGCTGACAGCCACCCAATGTGCCTGCTGAAAACTGAACTCAAGAACTACTGAGTCATCTCTCCAGCTCCCATACTAAGAACATTTTAACTTTCCTGTCAAGTCTTAACTCTCTTTTCTTTTTTAAAAAAGAATTATCTATTTTTATTTTATGTGTATGGGTATTCTTCCTATACATATGTCTGAGCACTGTGAGTATATAGTGTTTATGGATGCCTGAGAGGGCACTGGATCTCTTGCAACTATAGCTAAAGATGGTTGGTGGCCACCATATGTATGCTGGGAATTGAACCAAGGTCCTCTGGAAGCACAAATTCTCTTCTTAACTACTGAGCCATTTCTCCAGCCCCCAATCTTTTTTTTTTTTAAAGATTTATTTATTATGTATACAGTGTTGTCTGTCTTTCTGTATGCTTGTTGGCCAGAAGAGGACACCAGATCTCACCACAGATGGCTGTGAGCCACCATGTGGTTGCTGGGAATTAAACTCAGGACCTCTGGAAGAGCAGTCAGCGCTCCTAACCTCTGAGCCATCTCTCCAGCCCCTCCAGCCCCCAATCTTATCATTTTTATTTTCCATATCTAATAAAACACAACTTAGAGGGACAGGAGAACATGATGGCTCAGTGGTTAAGAACACTGGCTACGGCTAGGCGGTGGCGGCGCACGCCTTTAATCCCAGCACTCGGGAGGCAGAGGCAGGCGGATCTCTGGGAGTTAGAGGCCAGCCTGGTCTACAAGAGCTAGTTCCAGGACAGGCACCAAAGCTACAGAGAAACCCTGTCTCG
>NW_004949166.1:1660583-1668511 GCF_000317375.1 Microtus ochrogaster | reverse complement strand
TCCAGAGGATCTGGGTTCTACTCCCAGCACCTAGATGGCAGCTCTAGCTTCAGGGGATCTAACACTCCCTTGTGGCCTCTCTAAATACCAGGCATGAACAATGTGCAGACAGACACGAAGGCATAAACATAGTAACACAACACAACTTTGATGCTCTCTAAATAGAAAAACTCTTTAAGAGAATCTAGAGATCAACAAAAGGCTGTATATGGTGGATGACTGACATGAAACCACAAGCAGATGCTATTAAGGAACAAGTGATGCCTTCACTTCATAACTTTAGGAAATGCAGAACTGCAAGACATTTAAAAACAAGATGATAAAGATGGTGATGGCTGGAAAGGAGTCAGGAAATAGGACAAACAAAAGACAATGAACACAATAGCATCTGCCATGTGGCCACAATAGTGCCACACACATAAGTATGTAGAGAGACGGAGGCTGGAGAGTTCCTTAGAACTCACATGGCATTACATAAGCATTTGTAACTCCAGTCCCAGGGGATTTGATGCCATCTTCCAACCTCAACACTGCATGCATATAGTGCACAGATATACATTCAGGCAAGCAAACACATTTAAAAGAAGACAAAAAAGAAAAAGCATGTAGAGACAGTAAGGAACTCAGTGCCAGTGGCTCCTCCTCTGCCTGTGTACCCACCTCTCCCACCCTCAATATCCTGCCTCAACTCCTTTAAGACTCAGTCTACTTCCCTGTTCAAGACTGTACTTGTTTGGCCAATAGGATCCAGAAGGGACACAATAATAATAGTACTAGCTCTACATGGACTTGTAAATAGCTTGTTGCTTCTGCTTTCAACTAGAGCTCCATCACTGCTATAAAGAATTCCAACCCACTTCATGGAGAATAAGCAACACAAAGAAAGCTAAGTACCCAGCCAGCACCAATTGCCACACATGTGAAGGATGCCAAGTAGGACAATTTACCTCCAATGAGAGTATCTGGGTATCCCAAGAATAATCACCCCCATTTGAGACAACCAATATACAGAATGAGCAATAAACTGTTACTTTAAGCCCTGTTCCATTTTATCTCAATTAGTTAACTTTAAAAAAAGATAATTATTTCATGTGCCTTCGTGTTTTGACTGTATGTATTTCTGTGTGAAGGTGTTGGATCCCCTGAAACTAAAGCTAGAGACAGCTGTGAGTTGCCATGCAGGTGCTGGGAATTGAACCTCGGCCCTCTGGTAGAGCAGTCAGTGCTCTTATCCACTGAGCCATCTCTCAAGTCCCTACTTTTATGTGATTAGAGTTGTGTAGGAACCTGGTACCCTTGGAGGCCAGAAGAAGACATGCCCCTGGAACTGGAGTTACAAGCGGTTGTGAACTACCATAAGGGTGATGGGAATTGAATCCAGGTCCTCTGGAACAGCTTCCAGTGAATTATCTCTCCAGTTGCAAGTCATGGCTGGAGTTTCAATAGGGTTATGATACAGGCACAGGTAACAGGAAATAGGAAAATATGGCATCGAGTGCTATTACTGATTGAGAGGACAGAATCAAAGTCATGTTACAAAGACTACAACAAGCAACTGGTTTTCTAGGGAGTCCCAAGCTGTCCCAAATCACAAAAACAATAATTTTGTCACTATACTTGAAACGAAATTCTTTTATATATTTATTTGTTATATATACAATATTCTGTCTGTGTGTATGTCTACAGGCCAGAAGAGGGCACCAGACCTCATTACATGGTGGTTGTGAGCCACCATGTGGTTGCTGGGAATTGAACTCAGGACCTTTGGAAGAGCAGGCAATGCTCTTAACCACTGAGCCATCTCTCCAGCCCTGAAATGAAATTCTTAATAACGAATAAGAATATTTTATAAAAGAACTACTTGGAGGGGGAGGGAAATGGGAGGCTGGGAGGAGGTGGAAATTTTTTTCCAATAAACAATAAAAATAATAATAATTTAAAAAAAAAAGAACTACCTGGAACTACAGGGCAGTGGGGCGCACGCCTTTAATCCCAACACTCAGGAGGCAGAGGAGGTAGATCTCTGTGAGTTTGAGACCAGCCTGGTCTACAGAGAGAGTTCCAGGTCAGCCATGGCCATATAGAGAAACCCTGTCTTAAAAACCCAAAAAGGAAAACTAGTCTTAACCTATCTGACTCTTTGGAGGCACAGCCCCAACCCGAAATGGCAGCAGGTTATGTATCTAGATGTGAAGATAAAATAGGACAGCCTGAGAGTCTCCTAGCCCTGGCCTTCATGCCATCAGTTCTCAGGTAAAGGAAGAGACTCTAAACTGGAGAGAGTCAGAGGGCCTGGAGTAGAGGTGACTGAGTAGGGACTCAACTCAGCCTAGTCTCTGGAAGTTGTATTATTGACACAATGAAGGTCAGATTCCAACACAGAGCTAAGAGTCTGTACAGGAAAATAATCAGGCCACTCGAGCTGAGAATTCAGTCAAATTGTCCTAAACAGCAGTGCTTTCATGCACTGCTCAGGTGAATCCTGCTAGAAACTACTCTCTGATTAAACATCTAGCATCTGCTCCTTCGAACTGCAGGAACCTGATAGTCAGGTTTCTCGGTCTTCCAGGGCTTCCACCAGTAAGGAAAAGCAACCTGCAATCTCACGAACACCACCTCCATTCACTCGCTGGAATCTAATCTAATGTTACACTGCTTCAATTAATTACTTAGTAGAAAGCCACCAAAAATACAAAATTAGAACTTCAAAAGCAAGTCTGGAATTAATAAAAACTGGAACCAGGTGTGGCGGTGCACTCATATAATCACTCTGGAGGTTTAAGTAGATGCATCAAGAGTTTGAGGCCATCCTGCTCTACAGAGCAAGTTCCAGGACAATGTGAAAGCTTATGGCAAGACCTGTTTCATAAAATCTAAGTAAGTATATGACTAATACTAGACAAAATCCAAGCAAAGTCTACTGGAAGTAGCAAGAAAGGGACAAGACGGAGAACAATTGTGACACAGAATAAAATACTTTTCTAAGAAAACGAGCATCTAATTCTAAGAATCACAAACACTATATAGTCAACTATGTGCTTTCCACCCAAGTACCCAAATCTGACTGTCTGGTCCTGAACCCCCAAACCACCTACTGGGAGCTACAGGACTTGGCGTAAGTCCTGTTAGTCTGGAATGTCCTCACTAACCTTTCTTCTAAGTGATCTCAAAAGCTTACTGTTGTGTGCATCCACCATCCTCACTTTCCCATCTAGGCAATATCAGAATCCTTTACCACCCCAGGCCAGTGCCCATGCACAGCTGATACTTCAGCCAAGAGCAGGCAGCCCCACAGGAGGATTGGGGGGGGGGGGGGTGTCTCAGCAGTACTTCTACATGCACTTGAGTTGCTATGGCAGTATTTCTCTCAACTCTGCCTGACAGGGTTTTAGAGAACCTTCGACACCCATCAGCAGAAAAGAGCCCCTTCTAAGGCAGCAAGAAGAAAGGTGCGTGGCTCACCTTGGTCGGTTTTGGTGGCTGGCTTCCAGTTTTCAGCACTAATTACCGGCAGACAGACCTGCCCCTTCTCATCAATGTTAGGGTGGTAGATCTTGGTTTTAAATGTGATCTTGGGTGGTTTGAATGGGTACTCTGCTGGAAAGTTGATTTCAATTCTGAAGGCCCCCTTGTCATATGGAGGGTTGTCCTAAAAGAAAAAAGGAGGGGAAACAGATCAAAATGAAGATATTGTAATCCATATACCTATGGCCAAGTCAGGGCTGCATTAACTTTTTTCTTTGTTTGTTTGTTTTTTGTTTTTTGGTTTTCGAGACAGGGTTTCTCTGTGGTTTTGGAGCCTGTCCTGGAACTAGCTCTTGTAGACCAGGCTGGTCTCGAACTCACAGAGATCCACCTGCTTCTGCCTCCCAAGTGCTGGGATTAAAGGCATGCGCCACCACCACCCAGCTTGCACTAACTTTTCATTAATTATTCCCAATGGTACATCAACTGAAGTCCTGCCATACAAAAGGTAATCCAAGAACCAACCAGTATTTCTAGGTAAGATGCTCGGTAAACTTCGAAAAGGTCCGAAGTCAATGTCACAATAGCCTTATTTTTTCAGTAGTGTGGTGGTTTGAATGAGAAGGCCCCCATGGACTCAAGTTTGAATGTTTGGTCTGAATAGTTGGTAGAACTGTCGGGAAAAGAATAGGAGGCATGTATGGCCTTGTTGGGTTAGCTGTGTCACTAGGGATGGGCTTTGAGCTTTCAAAAGTCCATGCCATCCCCAGTTATCTCTCCTGCCTTATGTTTGTGAATCAGATGTAAAGTCTCAGTTACTGCTCCAATGCCTACCCCCTGCCTACCCTGCCTGCCTGCAGCCTTGCTCCCATGATGGTCATGACTCACTCACTAGAACTGTATGCCCCAATAAACTTATTCTCCTATAAGTTGCCTTGGCCATAGAGACTCTTTCCAGCAGTAGAAACAAATAAAAAAAGTAGACTTTTTTTTTTTCTTTTTTTAGAGCAGCTTAAACAGTAAAGCTGAAAGAGGTGGGGGGAAAAAACCCAGAGACCTAATTTCCTCTCAATATGCAACTCTTCCCTCACTATTAAGATTCTTCATTAACAGAGTAAAATGTTACCATCCATGGACCTACCTACACTGCACTTCTGTATCACTTGGAGGCTATAGCTCTTAGGTTTACCACTGAAAGTTATTCATTTTATGGGTTTTGCATAGTCATATCTTAGAACTTGAGCCATACGTGTATGTCCTCCCCAAATTCACCCATTAAAAACAAATCATGAGCGAGCTGATGAGATGGTTCAGTGAGTAAAGATACTTGCAGCACAAACCTGACAATTTCAGTTAGAACCTCAGAACCATATGGTGGAAAGAGAAAACTGACTTCACAAAATTCCATGTGCTATAGCAACTATGTCCCCTACTCTCTAACTCACTTGTTCTCTTCACACACACACTAATAATAAAATCATCAGGACTATGATCAGTGGCAGAACATGTCAAGGGCCCCAGTTCAATCTCTAATATCAAAACCTCCCGCCGGGCGGTGGTGGCGCATGCCTTTAATCCCAGCACTCGGGAGGCAGAGGCAGGCGGATCTCTGTGAGTTGGAGGCCAGCCTGGTCTACAAGAGCTAGTGCCAGGACAGGAACCAAAAACTATGAAGAAACCCTGTCTCGAAAAAAAAAAAAAAAAATCAAAACCTCCCACACTGGTATATATACACCTGCCCATGCACGCCATGTCAGGATGTGGAGGCCCTATGAAAGAGACCCCAGAGAGCTGACATGTCCTTTTTAATATGTGAGGAAGAATCAAGAAACAGGAACCACCAATTACAGAATCTATCAATGATTTGAACTAATGTTTCTCAGGATCTCTCTAGCATTTGGAGTAATGTTTCTGTTGTTTATAGGCCATTCACTTGACAGTAATTTGTTACAGCAGTCTGAATAAACGTAGACAGTAGCTTTCTGAGCGGTTTTTTCCAGGATAATATGACATCTCTGTGTATGTTTCTGTCCAGATATAAAAGAACAAAGTCGGGCAGTAGAGCACATGCCTTTAATCCCAGAAGGCAAAGACAGACAGATCTCTAAATGCAAGGCCAGAAAGCTGGTCTACAGAGCTACAGAGTTCCAGAGAGCCAGAGCTACACAGATAACCCCTGTCTCAAAAAAACAAAAACAAAATAAAGAGTAAAGATCACCATTGCTGGTTCATGTTATGAGTCTGGTTTTATATGAAAGTGCCTGTGTTTTCCTCATTACAGTGACTAAATCCTGAGATAACTTAAAAAGGTTTATTTGGCTCACACTCCACTGCTGGGGGAACTCCTTCAGCCAATAGCCTTTGAGATGCTGGACCACTTTGGGCATGGCCTTGGGTACTATAAAAAACAGGTGTAAAACTGAGTGTGCTCTCTCCTTCCTTTCCCTCCACCTCCACTCCCTCCTCCTCCTCCTCTCCCCCCCCCCCCTGCTGCTGGATTCAGTTCCTGTTCCCCTCTTGTGCAGAGAATTGCTAATCTGTAAATCTATCCCAAATTAAAAATCCTTTATTATACTCAATTCTGAGCTAGTGTGGGACTACTTTATTACTTTATCGCGTTCATCTACACTTCACATTAAGGGAGATAAGGAAACAGAGAGAGCAGAGGTAGGACCAGACTAAAACCTTCAAGGCCCACTACTAGTGATTTCCTGCCACCAGCCAAGCCCTAAAAGTTTCAGTCCCTCAACAGAGCCACCAGTTTGAACACGAAATTGTGGAGGGCAAAGTTTTAAAGGTTTTTCTTGTGTGTGGATATATGCACACATATGTGTGGGTAGCTAGAGAAGCCAAAGAGGACACCAGATCCTTGAGCCAGGGTTATATAGGTCGTTGTGAGCTCCTGGATGTGGGCACTAAGCCATCTTTCCAGGCCCTATAGAGAGTACTTCAAATTCAAACCGCAACACTGCCCAACCTAAGTTCCATTTGCATTCCTCCACAATGAATGAGCATTCCTGTTGCTTCAGTGCTATCTGCATTTAAAGTTGTCAATATTTTTTATTGTCACACTAAGAGATGTGGAGTGGCACTTTATTGTTTTTTTTTTTAAATGACAAACATTAAGTTTGCCATCTGTCTATTTCTCTCTTTAAATTTCTTAAAAAAAAAAACACACAAAAAACAAAAACCACCATTGTGGGAGTGTATGTGTGGGCACACATGCATGTACAAGTGGAGGTCTTCTTCCACCTGTGGGTTCCAGGGAATTGAATCCAGGTCAAAGCGCTTGGCAATGAGCACTCTCACAGAATGAACCATCTCACCTGCCAGTCCTCTTTCTTCCCCGTCCCCTCTGTGTAGCTCAAGTTAGCTCTGAACTTGCAGTCTTCTTGACTCTTTCCCCCGAGCCCTGAGATTCCAGGTTTATGCCACCGCATCTAAGCTTAGTTGCTGCCACCTCCATTTTTACCGTGCCCTACTTCTAAAAGTATAGAAGGGTCTCACCCAGACCCCAGGATATCCCTAAAATATTGGGCTCAAGAGCTCCTCTAGCCCCAGCCTTCCAAGGGCCTAGAACTATAAATACACATCACTATGCTTTGCCTGTACACCTTCATTTGTGAGTTAAGATTTTGTTGTTATTCTTATTTTACATTAGCCCCCCCCCCACGTCCATCCCTAAGGTAGTAACTTCCCTGAGACAGGTTTTCTTTGTGTACTCTTGGCTGTACTGGAACTCTCTGGAAACCAGGCTGGCCTCGAACTCACAGAGATCTGCCTGCCTCTGGCTCTTGAGAACTAGTATTAAAGCCACCACAGCCCAGGCTATGTGTATGTGTGCATGTGTGTGCACGCACATGCACGTGCGCCACTATATGTATGCACATGGAGATCAGCAGAACACTTATCCAAGTCAATTTTCTCCTTCTACCATGTGATAGCCCTTTGGCTTTTCCTCCACCCTACTCACCTCCCGAACTAAAGATCCCCTCCGCACTGTACTGTACTATTTTCCTTATATTTGGGCTCTCTGGTTTGTGAGGTGTCCAGGAGCACCATGGCAGTCCCATCCTTCATCCCATCATCTCCTTACACAGGGACTGAACTCAGGTATCAGGCTTGACAGTAAATGCTTCTAACCCTTCCCCCACAAAACTAACTTCAGGGTCACCAGTCAAACTTCTCTTACTTCTGGGCCTATTATTTGCAGACTGGAAGAGAAACCATGAAAGGATCCAGAATATTCACAAGTGGTGCCACAGTTTTGTGTGTTCACCTTATTTTTCAGAGACTGGCAAGAGCTCTTGTGTTGACATGGCTATTCCTGTATAGAGGAGAAACATTCTCATACACCTGCTTTCCCCTCCCCCAGGCCAAGATTTGGTGCAAAGTCTTTATCTCCAACAGCATCACTCTGTTTCCCTGGTTTCCAATGTGTCCTCCTCTTCTTTTTTTTTTTT
>NW_004949166.1:1658896-1660123 GCF_000317375.1 Microtus ochrogaster | reverse complement strand
AGGAGAAGGAGAAGAAGAAGAAGAAGAAGAAGAAGAAGAAGAAGAAGAAGAAGAAGAAGAAGAAGAAGAGGAAGAAGAAGAAGAAGAAGAAGGTTCAAACCATGGAGTCAAATGTGCTACCAGAATAGCTTCCTATTGAACAAGGTCAGGTCTCTAGGGCATGTGCAGTGTACAGAAACTACCTGTAGGCTGGAGTCAGTCGCCAGTGCGTGTGCTATGCTGAAACACAACAGTAGCTGAAATAGCAGTTTAAGATTTGTCTCACATGATCCAAGAACACTGCAAGTGCTTCATAAAGACAGATCCAGACAGGAAAAATACTCTAAACAGGTTACAGTGTATTTATAAATGTGCACAGGCTTAAGACAGTGAAGAAAATGGGTATAGGCAGTCATAGAAAAAAGTAAATCGTTCATAAATAATAAAAAATAAGCCACATAGAGATGTAAATACACAGGAAATCTGGATACTGTATGGTATTGTACTGACTTTTTTGATTGCTGATGAGCAGACAATAGCTTCTGAGAAACATTACATTATACAGACTACTAAATTAAGCTAACCTATATATTCTAAAAATGTTTTAATTTCAGAATGGAAGTAAAAAATGTCATGTTGGGGAAGAGGTTGTGCTTTTGCTTCCACAGGAAACAAAAGACTGTGGATTCCTTCAAGGTTGATAGAGATCAGATGTGATTGGGGGAGACTACTGAAAACCCTGGGTACAGACATAAAGAAATAAACCTACAAAAACTACAAGACAGGCGACGCATATTTTATCTGCTCAAACATAAAACAAAAAATTATATCATCTTTAGCTGGTTTGTGTACAACACATAGTCCAAACTTGTGTTAATGAAGATATGTTATCTTTGAAAGTCTATGTTTTCAGAGCAAGAGGATCAGACACCAGTGAAAACAGGTGGCCCAGGTGATCCATTTTCTCAGTGATTCTGTTCCAGTTTCCTCAGAGTTCTGCATCTAGAATAGCTTCAAGGCTGCTGGCTGAGATGGTAGGACCTCACAGACAATTCTAGCCAGGACTTGACCATTATCTTAATTTTCTCAGGATCCCCCAAAGCTGCCAGAGCCCTCAGGCAACAAGAAGCAGTTCAGGGCTGGAGAGATGGCTCAAGTGGTTAAGAGCATTGCCTGCTCTTCCAAAGGTCCTGAGTTCAATTCCCAGCAACCACATGGTGGCTCACAACCATCTGTAATGAGGTCTGG
>NW_004949166.1:1656460-1658306 GCF_000317375.1 Microtus ochrogaster | reverse complement strand
TTGCTCTTCCAAAGGTCCTGAGTTCAATTCCCAGCAACCACATGGTGGCTCACAACCATCTGTAATGAGATCTGGTGCCCTCTTCTGGCATGCAGGCACACACACAGAAAGAATACTGTACACATAATAAATAAATAAATCTTTAAAAAAAAAGATATACTTTAGATAGATAGGTGATCTTCAAACACTTCAAAGACCTACAGAATATGGCATTTAAAATGTTTTAATAAGAAAAGTCATTTCATGACAATGAGACATGTCTGCTCCTGATAGCACCAATATACTTTTAAAAAAGGAAGGGATGTTGGGCATTGACAAACTTCCATATGGACTTTGCTGTCTATGTGGTAAAAGTGAACCACTGGGCAAAGAAACTACCCTTGTCTCAACTGCTGACAGTATGCTGTCCACACTGGACAAGCAGGATACAAAAGAAAGCAATTGTCGAATTTCACCAAGACAAGGTAGGACAGTCCTTTAAAATTCTTGCTTTAGGGCTGGAAAGATGGCTCAGAGGTTAAGAGCACTAGCTGCTCTTCCAGAGGTCCTGAGTTTAATTCCCAGCAACTACATGGTGGCTCACAACCATCTGTAATGAGATCTGGATCTGGCACTGTATCCTGGAAAATGCATAATTAATTAATTAATTAATTAATTAAAAAATTTCTTGCTTTATAGAAAAGTTTGTCAGGTATCTTCGGCCTATAGGTTGAAGATGGATGCCCCAATGTTGCAGAGGAACCTTGGGGTGACTTTCAAGGCAGCCATAAAAAGAAAATATCCCCCCCTTATCTCTCTGTTTTTTAAGCCAGGGTTTCTCAATAACTATGGAGCCAGTCTTGGAACTTGCTCTTGTAGACCAGACCGGCCTCGAACTCACAGAGATCTGCCTATGTCTCCCAAGTGCTGAGATTTAAAGGTGTGTGCCACAACTGGCCAGATATCTCTCTCTTTTTTTTAAAGATCACATAATCCAATTATTTATTTATTTATGTATGCATGTATGCATGTATGCATGTATGTATGTATGTATGTATGTATGTTTTTCGAGACAGGGTTTCTCAGTGGCTTTGGAGCCTGTCCCGGAGCGCCACCATCGCCCGGCTGGCCAGATATCTCTCAAGTTTTAAAATTTGCTTTCTCTGCACTTCCTGTTTCTCAAGTAATATTTTATCCTTCTTTGGTCTCTGATGGAGATTAAAGACTAAGCAGTCAGAGTTTTACAGTTTGCCTTGTTACCGAATTCATAAATTTACATAAGAGATGAAAGTTTATAAGGTTGAAAAGACAATAAAACTTAAAATTGTTTCTCTAAAAAATATTTTGAGGGCCGGGCAGTGGTGGCGCATGCCTTTAATCCCAGCACTCGGGAGGCAGAGTTCGAGGCCAGCCTGTTCTACAGAGCTAGTTCCAGGACAGGCTCCAAAGCTACAGAGAAACCCTGTCTCAAAAAACAAAGAAACAAACAAAAAACCCATAAAAAAAAAATTTGAGGTCTACAAAATACTTTTAAGATAATAATACAAGTTATGATAAAAAGTTATAGATAAAATATTTCCTCTAAATATGCCAAAATACAAATGGACTGGACATTCTGAATATAATTCTTGCCTGATAATTATTATTATTATTGTATATAGTTTTACTGTGTTAAGAGTTAAAACCTTTCCTTTCTATTTAGACAAAAAGGGGGAAAATGTTGTGGAATAATTTTTCTGTAAACTCTGAGTGGTTTAATTAAAAGCTGAATGACAGGGGGCTGGAGAGATGGCTCAGAGGTTAAGAGCACTGGCTGCTCTTCCAGAGGTCCTGAGTTCAATTCCCAGCAACCACATGGTGGCTCACA
>NW_004949166.1:1654486-1655925 GCF_000317375.1 Microtus ochrogaster | reverse complement strand
TGAGTTCGAGACCAGCCTGGTCTACAAGAGCTAGTTCCAGGACAGGCTCCAAAACCACAGAGAAACCCTGTCTTGAAAAACAAAACAAACAAACAAAACAACAACAATAAAAACCTACTTAAGCACTAGTCTAAGCTTTTCTAGCTCCCTCTCAGAAAGGCAAATTCGGTCTCACTCCTCTCTGTTCTTCTCCCCTCCCTTTTATACTGCCACCCCAATTCCTTTAACTTGTGGTGCCTAACCTCCAGCCTTTTTATTATAAAAAAGAGATGGGAATGTAATGATCTGTTCTGTCTCTTTAAGAGACAAGCCATGGTCACTCCTTCCCCCATCCGCTGAGGCAGGTTAATCTTCAGCTTCCAGTCTGAGTTCTCTCCTTTCCTGCTCCTCTCAGAGGGGCAGCTTCAGTCTCTCCTCTCTGCTCTTCTCCCCTTCTCCCTTCCCTTCCATAACCACTAAATAAATATCCAACCTCACTCTGAAAAAAAAAAAAGAACTAGTCTAAGCTATAGGCCAAGCTTTCATAATTAAAAAGCAGTCTCAATGTCCTTCTCCTTTAATGTGGCCTGCAAAACTTGCAAGCATCCATGTTTGTGTATTCTAGGGAACTTGGGCTCAAAGGTGATTGAGCAAATGTACTGCTGTACCATGGGAATCTGTGTTTGTCTGAGGTCTCATGTGTGATGAGCATCCAAATAAAATGACAGGCTTCCCCATCAGTTTGGGAAAGGGTAAACATCTCAGATTCTTCATTTCTTAGTATCAATCTACAAGCCACAAAGCCATTTATTTTATAGCAGTTAAATACAAGAAAAATCCTTTCACAAGAACAAATTACCTTAACAAACTTAACAGTCTTCCTACCCGTTTTTTTGTTTGTTTGTTTGTTTGTTTGTTTGTTTGTTTGTTTTGGTGTGGAGCAAGATCTTACTATAGCCAGCTGGCTTCTAACTCTTAGCTGTCTCCCTTTGACTGGGACTTAAATCATGGACCACTATCCAGCTCCTACTCTTTCTACATGGCACCCCTTCAAGAATCCCCAGATTCCCAAACCAGGTGGTAGTGGTGCACGCCTGTAATCCCACCACTCAGGAGGTAGAGGCAGGTGGATCTCTGTGAGTTCAACGCTAGCCTGTTCTACAGAGAGAGTTCCATGACAACCAGGGTTACATGGAGAAACCCTGTCTCAAACAAAATAAAATAAAACCAAACACATTATTTAAATTTATGTTTAAAAACATAATAAAGCCTAATGTGGTGTTCCACACAGCCATTATCTGTCCTGCCTTTAATCCCAGGACTTGGAAAGCAGAGGCAGGTGAATCTCTGTGTTTGAAGCAAGCCTGGTCTACAGAGTGAGTCCCAGGACAGCCAAAGCTATACAGAAAACCCTCATCTTGAATCCTCCCCCCATTAAGAAAAGAGAGGGGGGAGGGGAG
>NW_004949166.1:1652107-1654386 GCF_000317375.1 Microtus ochrogaster | reverse complement strand
AGAAGAGAAGAGAAGAGAAGAGAAGAGAAGAGAAGAGAAGAGAAGAGGGACAGGGACAGGGACAGGGACAGGGACAGACGGATCAGATGGTTCTAGCGGTCCTACTAACCCCTGATAGGTGACAATGACAGGCAAGAACTGTAGACACAGGCCAGACCTTAGTAGCTAAAAACCTTGCAGCCACCCTCCCTGTGTGTCGAGCCTACTCACCTTACTAAAGAAATCCAGAGACTATATTTCCAAACTTGACTATAAATTCCCAGATTTAAAACTTCTAAGCCAGTGTTTGCTGCCTAATCTAATAAGCAGAATCAAGAAGAATGCATCTGCAGTGAGTATACTCTATATTCTTCTTTGGTAAAGCAGACAGTCTCTCCACAAGAAACAACTGTAAGTAACAATGGAAGGAGTATCAGGTACAGGGAAAGAACCTGAGGCTCAAATGGGCAAAGCAGAAAGGAAAGAAGAGTGCTCGCTTCGGCAGCACATATACTAAAACAGAAAGGAAAGAAGATAGTGAATGTGGCAGAAAGAAGGAAAGAGAGCATATCAATGTAGATCAAAGTTGTAGGCTAATGTGACTAGAAGTTACCCAATGTCCAAGTGGGGTTGTACAATGGACAAATAGTGCAGCTCTGGGAGAGAAGGCAGGGGAGAAGGGTAGAACTCTTTCATATATACTAGAAGGGTCCCCAGGGATAGATAAACCAAAGGAGAAGAAAGCTAGACTAACAAAATTCAAGCTGTAGAGTGTGGAGAAAGCAGCAGCAAATCAGCAAAGTAGAGAAACTGACTACAAGCTCAGGGGTTAGGACCCTGCCAAAGGAGCAAAGCTTCAGAGGCAAGCATGGGATATATGTAAACTGAGAGGGCCCCATGTGCTTGGTGTGAGCACTTCAGGTGAGTGGGAGAAATGTGTGCTGAAATAAAGCACAGGTCAAGTGTCAGGAAGGATAGGGACCTAAGATAAGGAAACAAGACAGAAGCAGAGCAAAGCCCCAAGAAGTAACCGAGCCTCTGGGAAGGCGTCCTTGAAGGATGTAGGGCTATCTGGGGTAGATGCTAGAGAAAAGGTTCTGGAAAGCACAATGCAAGGGAGAACATACAGGCAATCGTGAACACTGATTCAAGACAAACGGAGGCACATACTGGAATGTACCAGGAATAAAGCACAGGTTAGTTGCAGATGCAAAAAAAAAAATCAATGGAGAAAGCCAGCAAAGGTCTATATGGGAAGCCAGCTCTCCTCCAAAACCAACAGAGGGGTCTCAACCTGATAAACAGTGCAAATCATTTAAAACCAGGGCAGGTAGGCAACAACAGGAGCACAGATGCAAACTCCTGTTCCTTTGTCAAGAACTACACATCTGGAAGGTTTGGACAGCTACAGGTTTAAAACACCAGTGCAAAGCCAAGATTCCATCCAAGAGCCCAAGGCCATAACCTACCCTACTTGTCACCTTGTAGCCACTGCCCACTTCTGCCCATCTGTGGGCTGCCCAGACTAGGAACTTACTGAGGAACACAGAGCCAGCAGTAGGAGCACACCACCTGAAAGAATAATCTAATAAGAAGTGGAAGTGTTCAATACTCACAGGAACAATAAGCCCTTGCCAAGTCAATAAATTAGCTTCATCAACCTGGATGTTACGGAAGTTTTTCATTCCACATTTGCGGATCTCTTCAAGCTCCTGTTGATTAACAAAGCATAAAGGGGTGTCAAATCAGGAAAGCACCACATATTAAGATCCCTCCTGACTCCCTCAAATTAAAACAAGTGACAACATCACTAATACATCATCACCAGAATACACCTTATCAGGTTAAGGAGGCATGGAGCCATGGTAGTTCCATCTGTAATGCCATTGCCTTTATAGACCCTTGCCCCAGACCAAGCCAAGCCCCAGTCTCAAGCAACCCACTGAATACAATGAGAGGAACCGTGTTGCTACAGATATACCACCTCCTCTTTGGGCTGGTCATGCTGCCTGTTTAAATACCCTCAGCAGAGCCAGGTAGTTCACACCTGTAATTCCAGCATTTGGGAGATTAATACAGATGGACTGGTGTGGGTTCAAGGCCAGTTAGGGCTACAAAGTGAGACTTTGTATCAAAAAGGAAGGGAGGGGGAGGGGGGAAGGAAAATAAAAGGACTGGTGAGATGGCTCAGCAGTTAAGAGTACTGGCTGTAAACGAGGCGGTGGTGGCGCACGCCTTTAATCCCAGCACTCGGGAGGCAGAGGCAGGCGGATCTCTGTGAGTTCGAGACCAGCCTGGTC
>NW_004949166.1:1646117-1651997 GCF_000317375.1 Microtus ochrogaster | reverse complement strand
TAAGTTTAATTCCCAGCAACCACATGCTGGCTCACAACCATCCATAGTGAGATTTTATGCCCCCTTTTGACATGCAGGTGTACATGTAGACAGAGCACTCATATAATAAATCAGTGAGTAAATTAAACAAAGAAAAAAAGTCAAAGAAAAACAGGGAAAAAAAGGAAAAATAAATGGAAGAACTGAAAATAAACAAATGAAATAGCCATCCCCTAGCTACACAGGGCCCTGAGATGCCTGCAGACCTAACTTTTTTCAAACAAGCACTAGTAATGTACACTCTAAAGATGACTAAGGCTGGAACTCAAAGGCAAACAAAGGCAAATGGATGCCCACAAGTCTTTCCTACCTAACATGTTAAGAGCAATTTCAGTACTCCACCCCAGGACAGGCACAAGCAAAGAGCACAACTGACCAGTATGGGATGGGGAGGGGAACAAGAAACCAATCAGCACTGAAGCTCAGTTTCTTCAGCTATCAATGGTGCAGTAAGTTCCTGAACTAAAAACAATGAGCGGGAAACTACACCATGACAGACTCTAAATCTATGGGAGTTCTCATAAGTAGATAACATAGCACTTCACTCAGAAAGCACAACCACCATAACAGATTATTTCAGAATTCTGTTTAAACTGTCATTAAGGCTGTCTGTCACTTGGTTTTCCACTGTGTATCAGCCTGACATTTCCCATTGCTTCACCAACAACAATGAATATACAGCAGGCATCTTGCCCAAGCCACCCAGAAAGTACCATGACTCATGCCCACATATACGTGGTCACCTCCCCCAAGTTCCTAGACTGCCACTCCCCACTACTACCTCAATCAGACCTCACAACCAATGAGATGATAGCCTCCCATCCACCCAAGATGCCTTCTCACCTACAACCTGAACATTGACCCTGTCTCATCTACCAGGCTACAGCTCCTCTCTCCCAGCCCACATGCCCTCTAATACAGGAAAGGCTCCCTCCTTAAGCAGCCATGATTCACAATGGCAAAGGCCACCCTATTGGCTTCTATGTCACCAAGATCAAAAGATCCTTTGTATCACACATTCTCACTAGGCCGCAATAGTTTAGAAGACACTATTTCTAGTTAGTAGAGCTAGAGAATCACGGAAGGAGTAATTCTCAAAGCACAGTGAAGCAGAGTCAGTGTACCAGTTCTGAGTTGGAGAGATGTGAGAGGCCTAACTCAGGATGAGCTGAGGAAGAAGAACTGGATGGAATTGGGTGTCCCACAGGAGAATGTAGGGAAATGCTGCCCGTTTCACAACCTCAGGTGCCTACTATAAGCACCTGGACTAACTCTGGAAATTCTAGTCCAGCAACTGTGGCTAGAGCTTTAATATGGGAATTTTTATTAAGTGGCACAAGAAGGGAAAGGGTGTTACCAAGCTTAACCAGTTCAGTTCTAAGGAAGGTCTAGCCATATTGCAAGCCTCTAATCTACACCAGGGGACATATGGTGAGATAGCCTGATTGCTCTACAAGAAAACATGGAACCTGCGAGAATACTCTAACCTGCTAGTTACCATCTTGGTCTTCCAGCTGCCACTCAGAACTCCTCAGGAACTATGAAATATGGACACACTCAAGAAGGAAAGGTTTCACATGTCACTAACCACTACTCTTCAACTTCATGAGGGCAGGACAGGTGCAGGAGATAAAATATTCCAAGCAGAACTTTGAAATCTAGACAACCAAAAAACTTGAGAGGCAGAGGCTGGCGGGTTTCTGAGTTCTTGGCCAGCCTGGTCTACAAAGCAAGTTCCAGGACAGTCAGGGCTACTCAAAGAAACCTTGTCTCAAAAAATCAAAAAACAAACCAAACAAGGAAGGAAAGAAGGAAATATTGAGTGTTCATTAAAAAAAAAAAAAAAAAACTTTACATGGCCTGTATACAAACATACTTGACAGCTTCGGTGCTCTATGCAAACAATATGAAGTATGGCTAATAGACATAAGGCAAATTTCATGAAAATTACAAAGATGGGGTTTAAGTTGTTTAAGGACTGCAGGCTGGGCTATAAGCTTAGCAGCAAGGCAGTGGCCAACTGGCAGCACAAGATCCTGCAGCATTCAATCCCAGCACTACAAAATCACTAAGTAAAGCCGGGCGGTGGTGGCGCACGCCTTTAATCCCAGCACTCAGGAGGCAGAGGCAGGCGGATCTCTGTGAGTTCGAGACCAGCCTGGTCTACAAGAGCTAGTTCCAGGACAGGCTCCAAAACCACAGAGAAACCCTGTCTCGAAAAACCAAAAAAAAAAAAAAAATCACTAAGTAAATAAAAGGCACATAGTTTTCTGGGGCTGTAGTTCAATTCATAGAATGCTTGCCTAGCACCTATAAAGCCCTGAGTTCAAGTCTTACACTCAGGGTAGATCACAACCACCTCTAACTGCAACCCCAGGTCATTCAACACCCTCTCCTAGCCCAGGGGGTGTACAGACACACACAGATCAAATACCCATACACTCAAAATTCATCAATTAATTTTATAATTTACTTATTTTTAGTGCATTGGTGTGCATGCATGTCTGTGTGAGGGTGTCAGATCTTGGAGTTACAGACAGTTGTGAGCTGCCATGTGGGTGCTGAGAATTGAACTCAGGTCCTCTAGAACAGCCAGTTCTCTTTTAACCATCTCTCCAGCCCTCAATTTTTTTTTTCAAAAAGTAAATTCAAGGCCCATCCTGGGGAACACAATACTCTGTCTAAGAAAAGAAAAAAAAAAAAAAAAAGAAAACCCATGAAGCTCTGTTCCTAGGTGCTAAGACAACAAGTGCCTCAGTGCCAAGTTATCAAGCACATACCTGAACAAAGATTAAAAAAAGCCCCAAGCCTTCCGGCCACAGAAGGAAGGGTGCTACTAATGAGTGCTGAGCTGGAGGCTCAGGAAGTTCAAAGCAGAGTGATCAGATAAACTCTCTTTGCTGTCAGGTTAAGGTACCCAAGAAGGAAAGGTAATTTCCTGTCTAACAGTTCTAACCAAAGAACCCATTATAAGACAGAAGTGAGAGCCAATACAAATAAGCCCTGACATCCGGGAATGCTGGGTATCCTACAGAAGAGCGGTTCTCAATGGGATCCAAAACAGAATCATGCAGCTCAGCATTCTGGGTCCTACACAAAAAACATATGCCAGACATCTGGCCCTGTCCTATTGAGATTAACACCCTCTGCAGCCCTAGCTGAGAACAATGGGCGCTAAGAATGGCTAGCATGTTAAAATTCCATTACTGCCCAAGATGGTTCTAAGGACAAGAGCTGCCTCCTCCTTCACTGAGGAAAGCAAACTGAAGAGCCACACCGCTCATTCAGAGGTTCTATCTAAAGACCTGAGAGAAAATTACACAAACCCTCAAGATGGTATATCTAAAATCACAACTATAACTGAGAATGGTCTAGATAATAACAACCTAGTAAAGAATTTCAAGAAACCCATGTAAACTCAGAGGTTGAAGTCCAAAGGCTTTATTACTAATAACGATGGAAAGGAGCTAAGAAAAGCTAATGAAACGGTTCAGAGGTTAAAGGTGCTTACCATAGAAATCTGACAGCCTGAATTCCATCCCCAAGATACACAGGGTGAAAGCAGAGGAGACTCCTGCTAACTGTCTTCTAAACTCCACATCCACACTGTGACATGAGTACCCACACGTGCACACACACGGCACATACAAATTATAGTAAGTAAAGCGTAATTTTAAAATGAAAAGAATACAGCAGCACTCCAGCTCTTTGAGAATAAAGTCTGAAAGATCTAAGCAAGAATGGCACACGCTCACAGAACACACTTCCCCAAAAGATTTATTTCAGTTCTGCTCAATGCCAAAAGCAACCTGGGGTCAGCTGCTCAGGGCTGATGGTGCAATGCTGACAGCCAAGAGATGAGCCGAAAGAAAGCAGAACCAGTCAACTCCTTAGTCCCTTCTGCAAGAGGGGAAGCAGCACACAGGGAAAAGCCCAAAAGAGGTCCCTCTTTAAACCCAGCTGCTCCCAGCTTTAGAAGGAGTCTGAAAAAACACAGGGTACTGCTCAGTTTCTGTGGGGGTTTTGTTTTTGTTTTGGGTGATGCTAGATATCAAACCCAGGGCCTCAATAACTGTAGCAGTACACACACTATTCTTAATACACACACCAAAACAACAACAACAACAAAAAAAAAACCACAAAGAAATTCCAGGGCCTCAAATGTCCTAGGCAAGCAAACACTCAACCACTAAATTATAGCCTGTGGTGGTTTGAATGAGAATGACCCCCATACACTCATATGGGGGTTTGAAAGCTTAGCCCTAGTTTGTGGTATTATTTGGGAAAGATTAGGAAGTGTGGCCTTGTCGCGCAGTGGTAGCACACATCTTTAGTCCCAGCCACATGGGAGGCAGAGTCAGGTGGATTGCTCTAAATTCGAAGCCAACCTGATCTACAGAGCGAGTTCTAGGACAGGCTTCAAAGCTACACAGGGAAACGCTGTCTTGAGAAACCAAAATGAATGAATGAATGAATAATTTGATTAATTTTTTAAAAAGGAAGTGTGGCCTTGCTGGAGAAAGTATGTCACTGGGGTGGTGGGCTTTGAGGTTTCAAAAGCCCACACCAGGTCCAGTCTCACTCTCTCTTTGCTTGCAGCTTGAAGATCAGATGTGAATGAGCTCTCAACTACTTCTCCAGCACCATGTCTGCATGCCTGCTGCCATACTCTCCACCAAGATAATAGAGTAGTCCTTTGAAACTGGATGAAAGCCTTCAATTAAATGCTTCCTTTAGCAGGGTGGTGGTGGTGGTGCATGCCTTTAATCCCAGCAATCAGAAGGCAAAGGCAGGTGGGTCTCTGAGTTTGAGGCCAACCTGATCGACACAGTGAGTTCCAGGACAGCCAGGGATACAACTGAAAAACCCTGTCTCAAAAATAAATAAATAAATAAATAAATAAATAAATAAATAAATAAATAAATAAAGTTTCCTTTTATAAGTTGCCTTAGTCATGGTGCTTTATCACAGCAACAGACAGTCCACTTAAGAGGTAATACCCATTTCTCAAGTAGGACCAGAAAACTGAATGCCACATGCCAACTATAAGGCCAAGTACAGTTGGCAGTATTGGAAAGCTGGATCTGGGTTCTCTCTCTCTCTCTCTCTCTTTTTTAATTATTTATTTATTTTATGTTCACTGATGTTTTGTCTATGTGAGGATGCCAGATCTCCTGCAACTGGGATTACAGACAGTTGTGAGCTGCCATGTGGGTGCTGGGAATAGAACCCAGGTCCTCTGGAAGAGTAGCCAGTGCTCTTAACCTCTGAGCCATCTCTCCAGCCCCCTGGATCTGGGTTCTCAAAGGAAACAATTTCCCCAAGTCCTTAAAAGATTAGGGAAAATAAGAGACTATCCTGAACAGCCAGCCTTATGGTTTTTTTTTCGTTTTGTTTTGTTTTGAGACAGAACTCACACACAAAACCCACCAAGTTTTGTTGTTGTTTTGATGGGGGTATGAAAACTGTGTCCTATCATGAAACACTGGTTTTGGTAGTTTAAGTGCATCCCTACAACACCAGCACTTAGTAGGTAGAAGCAGGAGGATCATCATCATGAGGTCAAGGCTAGCTGGGCCATACATAGAAAAGGGGGCAAAGATAAAGACAGAAAAAGCAAACAGATACAGTGTTCAAAACCTCCCCAGTATTATCTACAGGCAAGGCCAGGTCTAAAAAACCATAAAGAGCTAGAGATTTTTGAATAATATGTAACCAAGATCCTCTTTAAGAAATCCAAATCCTAGTCGGGCGGTGGTGGCGCACGCCTTTAATCCCAGCACTCGGGAGGCAGAGGCAGGCGGATCTCTGTGAGTTTGAGACCAGCCTGGTCTACAAGAG
>NW_004949166.1:1635377-1645887 GCF_000317375.1 Microtus ochrogaster | reverse complement strand
GCTGGTCTCGAACTCACAGAGATCCGCCTGCCTCTGCCTCCCAAGTGCTGGGATTAAAGGCGTGCACCACCACTGCCTGGCTTGTGATAGCTAATTTTGTTTGTCAAATTTGACTACATCTGTAACTTACTAAAACCCAAGCAGCTGGGCACACACCTGTGAGGGATTTTTCTTGGTTAGATCACTTGAGGTGGGATATCCACCATAAAAACAGGTCATTTGAAGGCCAGAAGACCCACCCCAAATCTGGGCCACAACTTCTGGTGACAGCCCACATAAAAGAACATAGAAGAATGAAACTTGTGCTTTCTGCCTGCTTGCTCTCACAGGCAAGTTCATCTATCCTGACCCACTTCTTGGCTGTTGTTCAACACAGACTGAAAACTGGTGCTCTCCAGGACCTTTGGGGACCTCTATCAGCACCAGACCAGAACTGCTCAAACACCCAGTCTCCTGAACTGAACAACTACAGGATCCTTGGCTTTCTGTCAAGAGACAGCTGTTATCAGACTATTCCAACCACAGCCTATAAGCCACTCTAATAAATCTTACTAATACACAGATATTAGTTCATTCTACCTGTTTTGTTCCTTAGAGAATCCTAAGTAGCACTAGAGTTCTGTGCTACTTACTTACTGAGCTAGTGGCCACATGGAAGTAATGAAAATTAAAAAATACCTTTGACTATAAGTCTGAGATCAGAGAAACTGTCATTTTTCTGATTCTTTTAATTTAATAAATACTAATTCCAGCACTCAGGAAGCTATGTATCCCCAGCTGGAATACACAGGAACCCCTGGGAAGGAGAAGAAGCGGGGGAGGAGGGAAAAGGGAAGAAGGGACAGGAGAAAGGGGAAGGAAAGAGAAAAAGTAGTATGGGGCCGCCTCATTGACTCAGCAGGTGCAGCACTTGCATAAGCCTGATGATGACCTAGTTCAATTCCTGGAGCCCAAATGATGAAAGGAGAAAACCAAACACTGAAAGCTGTCCCCTGACATGCCACGACACCCACATCATGCACATATACAATTCAAATTTAAAAATTAGCCGGGTGGTGGTGGTGCACGCCTTTAATCCCAGAACTCAGGGGGCAGAGGCAGGCAGACCTTTGTGAATTCAAGGCCGGCCTGGTCTACAAAGCTAGTTCCAGGACAGCCAGGGCTACACAGGGAAACCCTGTCTGGAAAACAAACAAAAACAAAAAGTAAAATTTAAAAACCACTATTATGCTAGGCATAATGGTGTCCACCTATATATAGTCCCAGCACTCAGAAGACTGAAGCAGGTAGATCTCCAAGTTCAAGGCCAGTCTGGTCTACAGAGAGAGTTCGGGGCAGCAGGACTACACTGAGAACCCTGGTGAGAGTTGGGGATTAGTATGACTTTCATTTCTTTTTCCATTGTTGTTTATTCTCAAGATTTTGTTTGTGAGACAGGATCTCATGTATTCCAAGCTGAGTGAATTCACTATGCAGCCTGAAGAGGATCTTGAATTTCTGATCCTCCTGCCTTGACCTATGTATGACTACAGATGTGTACCAGCACACCCAGTTTTATATGGTGCTGGGGATCAAACCCAGTGCTCTGTGCATAAAAGAAAAGTACTCTACCAACCAAGCTACATGCCTAGCCCTATACTAAAGACTTTAAAATATAGTGATAGGGGGCTGGAGAGATGGCTCAGAGGTTAAGAGCACTGCCTGCTCTTCCAAAGGTCCTGAGTTCAATTCCCAGAACCACATGGTGGCTCACAACCATCTGTAATGAGGTCTGGTGCCCTCTTCTGGCCTGCAGGCATATACACAGACAGAATATTGTATACATAATAAATAAATAAATATTTAAAATATAGTGATACAATTATTTTTATTCACTTACAGGTATGTATACACACAAAGATCACAAGACCTTAAGGAGTTTATTTTCTCTCTTCACCATGCATACTCTGGAGACCAAACTCAGATCAGGCACAGCAACAAATGCTTCTACCCACTGTGCCATCAAACTGGCTAGAACTCTTTTTTTTTAAAAGATTTTTATTTATTATGTATATAGGTTTCTTCCTTCATGTATCCTGCAGTACAGAAGAGGACACCAGATCTTATTACAGATGGTTGTGAGCCACCATGTGGTTGCTGGGAATTGAACTCAGGACCTCTGGAAGAGCAGTCAGTGCTCTATTCCTCTGAGCCATCTCTCCAGCCACCTGGCTAGAACTCTTGTAGCAGGCTTTCTCGGACTGCCAGCCCCCAAATTATGACACAGAGACTTATTATTAGTTATGGATGTTTGGCCTTATCTTATGCTTGTCCCGCTAACTTTTATAATTTAACCCGTTTCTCTACATTTTGCCTTGGGGCTTTTCACCTTTCTTTCATTCTGTATGAACTACTTTTCCTGTCTCTTTCATGTGTTGACTGGCTCTGGGTCTCTCCCTTATTCTCTCATCTCTCTCCTACTTCTCTCTGCCCACCTAGACCTACCTACCTATTCTCCCTCTGCCTATTTGTCATTCAGCATTTTACTAGACCAATCAGGTACCTTAGGCAGGCAGAGTGAAACAAATGCAACACATCTTTATATAGTTAAACAAATGCAGCATAAACAAATGCAACACACCTTTACATAGTTAAATTAATATTCCACAACATACTCTGGTTAATATTTTTACTTTATGTATTTTTTGCCTATATGTGTGTGTCTGTATACATGGTCACACCGGATGCCCAAAAAGGTCAGAAAAACTCCCCTGGAACTGGAGTTACAGACAGTTATGAGCCACCATGTGGGTGCTTAGAAACTAATCCAGGTTCTGGAAAATCAGCCAGGGCTCTCAATTGCTGAACCATCTCTCCAGGCCATGTATACTAAATTTCAGCACTCACTCGTTCTGTGGCAGTAGCACGTCCTCCAATTGTGAAGACTGTTACAGACAAAAAGATGAGAACATCTGGCCGGGTGGCGGTGACACATGCCTTTAATCCCAGCACTTGGGAGGCAAAGGCAAGCAGATCTCTGTGAGTTTGAGGCCAGCCTGGTCTACAAGAGCCTAGTTCCAGGACAGGCTCCAAAGCTACAGAGAAACCCTGTCTCGAACCCCCCCCCCCCCCGCCAAAAAAGAGAATATCCAATCCCCACCCATTTTCTTCAGTATTAATTCTGAGTGGGGGAGGAGTGTGCAGGTGAGTATTCATGAAGTCAGAGGTATCAACACTCCCCTGGAGGTGGAACTCACACAGCAGGCAGTTGTAAGCTATCTCACACAGCTGCTGGAAATCAAAGTCAGGTCCTCTTAACCTGACTAGCAGTAATAGCTCTTAGCACTGAGCATCTCTATACTAAAACTAACTCCAATACTAATTTCTAAAGATTTATTTAAATCGCTTTTATATTTGAGATTATAATTTAATCACATTTCTCCCTTCCCTTTCCTCCCTCCAAACCCTTCCATATACCCTTCTCTGCTCTCCTTCAAAGGATTTATTTTTTTTATGTGTCAGTCTACATTAGTATGTTTACCATATGTTCAGAGAAAACAATGGAAGACTCAGATCCTCTGGAACTAGAGCTACAGTTGATTGTGAGCTGCCACATGGGTGCTAGGAATCAAACCTGGGTCCTCTCTGGAAGAGTTGTCAGTGCTCTTAACTGCTGAGTATCTCCCAGCCCAAACCCAGGATCTCTGCAAGGGCAGTAAACACTCTTAACGGCTCCAGCATCATCCTTGCAAGTAATGTTTTGGTTTGGCTGCTAAACTGTCAGTGTTCATAGGAAGAAGCAATGCCTATAGAGTCAAATAGGCCTATGCTTGCATACAACCTACCCCCAAGTGTTACCCTCACCTACTGTCTTACCAAAAAAAAATCTATTTCTTACAGGAAGCTTTTTATCTACTTAGCATGTATACTAAGTTCTTCTCTTTCCTTAAATATATCCTGTTTCTTAAAATATAAAATTCAACAATGTAGATTTTCTACTATCCAAAACATATTACAAGGAAACTAAGGGTGTTATTGTTATTAATACAAAACTTTCTGAAATGAGCTGAAACACAAGGTATGGCATGGTTCTTGCTAAAAGCCCATCACACTCTAAGACATACATGAATCTAATCTATATGGAAAGTAGAAAAAGACAATCTCCTGAGTAAATTGGGAGCATGGGGACCTTGGGAGAGGGTTGAAGGGGTGGAGAGAGGCACAGAGGTAAGCAGAGAAAAATGTAGAGCTCAATAAAAATCAATTAAAAAAAATTCCATCACTACCACATTTATCTATCAAAGGCATCAGTTCAAAGTATCATCCAAAAGTGCAGCAACATTCAGAAATACATGCCAAAGGAAAGGCAGGCAGGGGTGGGGACAGTCTTGACAACACTCCACACGAGCTATGACCAAAGCTGTTCATTTGTTTTTTTCGAAGACAGTGTTTCCCTGTATAACAGCCCTGGCTGTCCTGAAATTCTCTCTGCACACCAGGCCTGCCTCTGCATCCTGAGTGCCGGGCTTAAAAGTGTGCATCACACACCTGGCAGTGATCAGAGTTTTAAACACCAGAATGAGAGCAAAACAGGCACAAATGGCCCATTCTATAGAGGTAAAAAGCAAAGGCTCAGAGAAGCCCAAGTCACAGAATTCTCATACAGCAGGTCCAGGGCTAGACCAAGGCCAGGACAGCCCTTCCACAGTCACTGCGGCTATATAAAGCACTGGGCTAGGCTGGTTAAACTTCCATTAAAAAAGAACAGAACATGAGTCAGCAAGATGGGTAAAGGCACTTGTCACCCAAACCTGATGACCTGAGTTTCATACCAGGAACCCAAAGACAGAAGGAAGAATCAACTTCCTAAAATTGTCCTCTGAGGCACACACACACTGAGAGTGGTAAATACGTGTATACACATGCACAATAATTAGAAAAAGAAGTTAGGTGTAGTGGTGTACACTTTTTGTTTGTTTGTTTAAGACAGAGTTTCTCTGAGTAGCCCTGGCTGCCCTGAAACTTACTCTACACCAGGCTGGCCCTGAACTCAGATCCACCTGCCTCTGCTTCCCAAATGTTGGGATTAAAGCATTCTCCTCAACCAGCCGGTGGTGGCGCACACCTTAATCCCAGCACTCAGGAGGCAGAGGCAGGCAGATCTCTGTGAGTTCGAGACCAGCCTGGTCTACAAGAGCTAGTTCCAGGACAGGCTCCAAAGCTACAGAGAAACCCTGTCTCGAAAAACAAAAAAGGAAAAAAAAAAAAAGGCATTCTCTACTGCCCTGATGTGGGAAGCCCCTTTTATGTCGTGAATTTTTTTTTTTAATTACAACTGGTTAATAAAGAAGCTGCTGTGGCCTATGGCAGGGCAGAATATAGCTAGGCAGGAAAGCCAAGCTGAATACAGGGAGAAAGAAGGCAGAGTCAGGGAGACACAAGCAGTTACCGGAGAAGCAGGATATGAGGTAACAAGTAACAAACCTCGTAGTAAATTTTAACCAACAGAAATAGGTTAATTTAAATTATAAAGAGCTAGTTAACAGTAAACCTGAGCTAATAGGCCAAACAGTATGTAATTAATATTAAGTCTCTGGGTGGTTATTGTAAAAGTGACTGCAGGAAGAGCAGCTTTGTAACTTTTTTTGTAACCTCCAGTTACAAAGCCCGGCGAAGATAATATTTTTTTTAAATATTTATTTATTATGTATACAGCATTCCTTCCATGTATGCGTGCAGGCCAGAAGAGGGCACCAGACCCCATTACAGATGGTTGTGAGCTACCATATGGTTGCTGGGAATTGAACTCAGGACCTTTGGAAGAGCAGGCAATGCTCTTAACCTCTGAGCCATCTCTCCAGCCCCCGAAGATAATATTTTTAAAGCAAAATAAATACAAATATAAATAGAAAGCTGGTAAAATGAAACAGTAGGTAAAGAGTTTGCCGCCAAACCTGACAATCTGAGTTCAATCTCCAGGACCTACACAATGTAAGGAGAAAACCAACTCCTAAAAGTTGTACTCTGACTTCCACAGCACTCTGGCAAAAACATGCGTCTCCGCCCTCCTCTTACCTGAAATAAATAAATGCAAATGTTTAAAGTATAGGAAGGTAATGTTTCTAGCCTTCCACTGCTAGTCAGTATCTTCACTACATAATGAATGTGTTTGTTTCTTTAAGCGCCGCTTAACTGGTTAAAACAAAACCCAGAAGATTGGCACTGGATATGTAAGAAGAGTTCAAACACCACATACATAACTGGTAGAGTATTAACAATGTAAAACAGCACCTCCCCGATTTTGTGTTACTCCAGCAAAATGCCTAAATTTGCCAGGAATGGTGGCATATGCCTGACAATTCTTTGAGTTCCAGGCCAACAAGGCTACATACTGAAACCCTTTCTCAAAAAATAAAATCAAAGTGGGCTGGAAAGATGGCTCAACAACAAAAAGCACACACTGCTCTTGACAGAGGACCCACATTTCAATTCCCAGCATCCATGATAGGTAGCTCACAACTCCCTGCAACTCCAGCTCCAAAGGATCCAATGCCCCCTCTTCTGACCTCAGAGAGCACTGTATTCACATGCACATACTGGCACACAGGTATACAATTTCAAATAAAAATGAAGTACTTTTAAAAATTAATAAAAACAGGACAGGCTCCAAAACCACAGAGAAACCCTGTCTCGAAAAACCAAAAAAAAAAAAAAATAATAATAATAATAATAATAATAATAATTTAGTGTGTTGGCTCATGTCTTAAATCCCAGCAGAGAAAGGCTGAACTCTCTGAGTTTGAGATTAGTCTGGTCAAATAGTGACTTCAAGAACAGCCAAGATGACAAAAAAAAGTAGACAAGACTACATAGTGAAACTTGTCTCAAAATAAGTATTTATAAAACTAAAATTTCTAATTTTAGCATTAGTGGAAACTTTCCAAGTGTGTACAATGAAACTGCTTGACGATAAAATTATGATTTTAATATTATATATCCTGCAAATTTAAACATAATCCTTCAGAATGCTTAAATGTAAATCTCATTTCACTTAATTCTCAGCAATGGGGGAGGGAGTGACTCATGCTTCTCATGGATCAGCTGTATGCTTACACTTAATTATTATTACAACTAACATAATACAACTACTTTCTCAATCTATGAGGTCATTTCATTATCCTCTTTATGAGGATATCCAACAAGTCTCAAAGTAACAATTCAAACAAGTTAAAAGCAGAAAACAACATCTAAATATAGGTCCCTTCTACTCTACCACAGCACACTGCTAGGCCTCAGGTCAATCTAAAAGAATATAACTGAAGACAGCTACAGCTCATGCTTAAAGGAAAATGCTGCCTACACAACCCCTGGGCAAGCCCAGTCAGGACCCTGGCTCCACAGGCAGGCAGTTTCTCACAGGCCTACCTCCTGGAATGTTTGTCTTCATCTGAACAAGGGTGTGCCTGGCATTGTTGACCTACCTACATTACACACTTGAGAGTCCTGCACCCCTACTAAACTGGGAGCTCAAGGATTGGGACACCAGACTCAAGTCTATCCACAACAGACCTAGAGGCACAGAACAAGAAGATCAGGAACTACCCACATCAAACACATGGTGAGGGGCTGAAAAAGAAGGCCTGTGGTAGTGCTGGGGGGAGGGGAAGGAGGCAGGTTCCTTCTGTAAGCTTAGGTTGACTTTTTCATAACAAGGGGTACTGATGTAAAACAGCCAGTTTACACATTAGAAAAAACTCAGCCGGGCACTCAAGAGGCAGAGGCAGGCAAATCTCTGTGAGTTTAAGGCCAACCTGGGTTACAAAGTGAGTTCCAGGATAGCCAGGGCTGATATACAGAGAAATCCTGAAACCCTGTCTCAAAAATACAAAAGAAAAGAAAAAGCTCAGAGGCTATTAGCCTTCTGAGTTATACTTTCTTCCTCCACTAGTGACAGGGGCAGGCAATATCCCTTTGCAGAAATATACAAATCCTACCAATAAGCACTGGCTTTGACTTTAGTGTCTGTTCTGGTTAAATCTGTGCCTGCTGGGCTAACAGCTACCAAAACTGCTGCTGAACTACTAAGGTAGAAGCAAAATCTGGCAAGATAATAATAAAGGACAGAAAACAAAAATAATCAATACAGACCTAGAGCTGTCAAAATTAGCACAAGAATTAGTGTGTAGCTCAGAATCTTATCTATTACCCATGGGGTTACTCCCAAAGCTGTTTAAAAAGAAAACAGAATGAATGAATCCAAACCACCTGTCCTTTAAGCCCAAGAGGGGCCAACAGGAGCAGAGTGCTAAGAGCAGGGCAGATGGACAGTAGGTCTGACTCCAAAGCTCACTTCCACCTTATCTTTAAATCATCAGCATCTACTCTCCAAGGGCCCTCAGAGTTCTAGAACCCTAAGAGACTGTGTGGGGCCAGAGTTCAGCTTCCAACACCCACATAAAGGCTCAAAACCATCAGTTAACTCCAGCCCCAAGGGATCTTACACCCTCTTCTGATCTCCTCAGGCACGACACCAGATGTGCAGGCAAAATACTCATACACATAAATAAATCTTTTTAAAAAATTTTAATTTAAAAATATCTGTTAGCTGGGCGCTGGTGGCGCACGCCTTTAATCCCAGCACTCGGGAGGCAGAGGCAGGCGGAACTCTGGGAGTTTGAGACCAACCTGGTCTACAAGAGCTAGTTCCAGGACAGGCTCCAAAACCACAGAGAAACCCTGTCTCGAAAAACCAAAAAAAAAAAAAAAATCTGTTATATTTTATATGTTGTATTTCTGTTTGCCTTCATGTATGTATGTGTACCACATGTTGGATCCAGTGGAAGTAGGATGACTGATGGATGTGAACCACCGTGTGGGTATGGGGTCCTCTGCAAGAGCAATATGTGCTCTTAGCCACTAAGCCAATTCTCCAGCACCTCTTTATTTTTTTTTCAAAGAAACTGTGTAGGGGAGAATCTTCTTTTCTTGGGGGGGGGGGGGTGCGCAGCGCACAGGGTCTCACTGTGTAGTCTGGGCTGTCCTGGAACTCTATGTAGACCAGCATGCCAGCAGCAAGCTTCAGTTTCACTGGGATAACTTGTAGAGTGACAAAGCACAATCTCTCGCCTCCATACACATGTACATGGGTGTACACACCACCAACACACATGTATACACTGCAAACATACACAAAAAGAAAGAAAAAAGGCACCGGGCAGTGGTGGCACTTGCCTTTAATCCCAGCACTCGGGAGGCAGAGGCAGGCGGATCTCTGTGAGTTCGAGGCCAGCCTGGTCTACAAGAGCTAGCTCCAGGACAGGCACCAAAAGCTAAGGAGAAACCCTGTCTCGAAAAATAAAAAAAAATAAAAATAAAAAAAGTAACTTAAGGCAGAGAAGTTAACTTCCTCAGGACCACTTGGCTAAGATATGGCAAGCCCAAGACTCAAAATTGAAAAATTGAGAATTTTAAGCTCCCAACCACCAAGTCTAGCTCTCAACAGTCCAAAAAGGAGAATCTCAATCTCTCTTATCCCCCACTCCCTCCAGGCACTTCTAGGACTGTGACTGAAACCTAAAGGCTATGAGGCAGCTCTGCTACCTGTCATTAAGTCCACCAGCATCACCTTCTGTGACATATCTTCCAGAGGCTGCCTAGAAGTTGATCCTGTCAAGACTCACCCCAGAAGAGCAGAGGACACACCCATGCTATACAGCCAACCCAAGGGTAAAATCAGGCTAGTTCTTGGTGCTTCTGGAAAGCACCTATGGGTTGACCCAAATAAAATCTAAGGAGGGTACAATACAGTATGACAAATGGGCTGCCTGCTTGGGAAGCTGATAAAGTTTCTGGGGCTCTTTAGGGAAGGTCTTGGAGACACTGCCCATGACAACTATGGGAAAAGAAGGATTTAGCTTCACTGGTGTATATTCTAAGCAGGTCAAGGCTGGCTAGAAGAAAAATCTGTAGTCCCCCAAGGATTTTCTCTTCAACTACTAAAACTTTATTTAATTCTTAAAGGAATAAGCCATATGTCACCTATTCCTCAGTGTTGGGGGCTGGGGGTGTCACTGAGTTGGCAGACATGGGGGATACCCAATGAACAGATAGAATTTCTGAGAGATAGATATATACCATTTCTCATAACTCACTCACCAGGGCCCAAAGAAGGTGCCCCTTAAAGCAGAGTCTCAAAGGATAAGAAATCACTCAATACAGAGAAAATAGACACATCACACTAGAGTAGAGTGCCTTGCCTGACTGCTTAAGGCCCCAGATTCTTGTACACCAAAAAGGGGAGTTAGGGGTCAGTGAGATGGCTCAGCGATAGCATTACAAGGAACTGAGGCATAGCACTGACACTCCGGGGGTTGGGGGGTGAGAGGGACATCAATAAAAAGATCTAGAGTTGGGGCTAAAGAGATGGCTCATCAGTTAACAGCACTGGCTGCTCTTCCAGGCGACCAGAGTTCAATTCCCAGAACCACATGGTGGCCTAAAAACTGCCTATAATGCTAGGTTTTTTTTTTTT
>NW_004949166.1:1630413-1635277 GCF_000317375.1 Microtus ochrogaster | reverse complement strand
TGTAGACCAGGCTGGTCTCGAACTCACAGAGATCCTCCTGCCTCTGCCTCCCGTGTGCTGGGATTAAAGGTGTGCGCCACCACCGCCCGGCTATAATGCTAGTTTTAAGGAGATCTTCTTGCTTCTGTGGGCACTACCCAAATGGTGCACAGACATACATTCAGGCAAAAACACCTATGTACATAAAATTAAGTTTTTTAAAAAGAAAAAATCCAGCTGGGCTGTGGTGGCGCACGCCTGTAATCCCAGCACTCGGGAGGCAGAGGCAGGCTGATCTCTGAGTTTGAGGCCAGCCTGGTCTACAAGAGCTAGTGCCAGGACAGGCTCCAAAGCTACAGAGAAACCCTGTCTCGAAAAAAAAAAAAAAAAAGAAAAAAAGAAAAATCCAGAGTAACGGAGAGATGGTTCAGCAGATAAGAGGACCTGCTGCTCAAGCCTAACTCTGAAGCCTTGATGAAAGGACAAAAACAACTCCCACAAGCTATGCCTCTATAGACAAACTGTCATCCAGGAGCACACCCAGTCACATAAACACACAATTATAAATACAAAAAAAAAGACTTTTAAGACAGAAATAATTAATGGTGCTTGCCCCAGCACTGAGGTGGAAGAGACAGGTGGATCTGAGTTCGAAGCCAGCCTGTTCTACATAGCGAATTCTAGGACAGCCAAGACTACATAGAGGGAACCCTAAAAAAACAGCAGCAAAAGCAAATAAATAAATAAATAAAAATTAGAAAGGATTGGAGAGATGGATAGCTCGGCAGTTAAAAGAAGATTGGCTGCTTTTCCAGAAGACCCAGGTTTGATTCCCAGTACCCACATGGCAGCTTACAACCACCTTTAACTCCAGTGACAGAAGAGCCAACACCCTCTTCTGGCCTTCTTGGGTACTAGGCATGCACATAGTACATAGATAGATATACATGTAGGCAAAACACATATACACATAAAATAAATTTAAAGAATTTTAAACCCAGTGAGAAGCTGGGAAGTGGTGGTACACGCCCTTAATCCCAGCACTAGGAAAGGTGGGGGCGGGGCACACGTAATCTCTGAGTTCAAGGTCAGCCAGACAAACCGAGAGGTTAACTGACAAAAAAGGGGGTGGGTGGGCAAACAGTTAAATGGTAAAATGCTCACCTACTGTGCACCCAGGGTTTCCAGCACCTTGTGCTTCTGCACACGTGTGCACCCCCCCCCCGTGCATCCCCCCCCACTAGTATTATTAAGGATGGTTGAATTAGTCTCAACTGACTGGAAGACATAACCTTAGGAGAAAAAATGCAAATTTGACAGGTATAACTCAATGTAACACACCTGCCTAAGCATTCATGTTCAATCTCTAGCACCGCCAGCACCAAATACTAAATAAGGGTAGGACCTGACAAGATGGCACAACACAGTGTTTGCCATGTAAGCCTGATGGTTTGATCGTCAAACCCATAATGGAAGAGAACCAACTCCCAAAACTTGTTCTCTGATTTCTACATGTGTGCATCACTAAATCAAACATATCACACACACACACACACACACAAAAAAAAAACCAACACTTTTCTCAACTTTTAAAAATAATTTGATTATTTTTATTTTATGTGCATTGGTGTTCATTTGCATATATGTCTATGTGAAGGTGTCAGATCCCCTGGAATTGGAGTTACAGCCAGTCATGAATTGGCATGTGGGTGCTGGGAATTAAACCCAGGTCCCCTGGAAGAACAGTCAGTGCTCTTAACCACTGAGCCATCTCTCCAGGCCCTACTTTTCTTAATTTTAAAACCCCAGAATCCTTTCCCACCATGGATTCAAGTCATTGATAATGGCTTACCATGTATAACATCATGTAAAAAAAAAAAAAACTTGCCTCACTCCCCACCTTTCTATTTTTTTGAGCTAGAATCTCACATATACTATGTTGCCCAGGTTAGCCTAGAACTTCCAGCTCCAAGGGATCTCCTGCCTCAAGCTTCTTAGTAGCTAGAACTACATAAACACATCCTCTCACCTCTTAAGACAATTATTACCAGACCATGTCAATGCTCTATAGTTAATTACCAAGTTAGGAGAATATAAACCTGTATTCAAGAGCAAAACAGGTCATTGCTTAGTACAACTACTTCCAAGGAATGAACTGCTACTGAATAACTCCTGCTCCCTGGCATACGCTTAGAGACTAAGAAAGTACACCAAGTGAACACTACTTCAAAAACACTCTAAAGATGCTACAAATCGAACGCAGTCAACAAGACGAAACAACAGCCTACAGAATGGGAAAAGATCTTCACTAACCCTGCTTCAGACAGAGAGGTCTGATCTCCAAAATATACAAAGAACTCAAGAAATTGGACACCAAAAGATCACATAATCCAATAAAAAAAAAAATGGAGTACAGACCTAAACAGAGAACTCTCAACAGAGGAATCTAAAATGGCTACACTTAAGGAAATGTTCAACATCCTTAGCCATCAGAGAAATGCAAATCAAAACAACTCTGAGATTCCATCTTGTACCTGTAAGAATGGCCAAGATCAAAAACACTGATGACACCTTATGCTGGAGAGGTTGTGGGGAAAAGGGAACACTTCTGCATTGCTGGTGGGAATGCAAGCTGGTACAACCCCTTTGGATGTCAGTGTGGCAATTTCTCAGAAAATTAGGAAACAACCTTCCTCAAGACCCAGTAATACCACGTTTGGGTATATATCCAAAGGATGCTCAATCGTGCCACAAGGACATGTGCTCAACTATGTTCATAGCAGCTTTTTTTGTCATAACCAGAACCTGGAAACAACCTAAATGCCCCTCGACTGAAGGATGGATAAAAAAGTGTGGTGCATTTACATAATGGAGTACTACACAGCAGAAAAAAAGTAACGACAGCTTGAATTTTGCAGGAAAATGGATGGAGCTAGAAAACATTATTTTGAGTGAGGTAATCCAGACACAGAAATACAATTATCACATGTACTCACTCATAGGTGGTTTTTAAACATAAAGCAAAGAAAGCCAGCCTACAAACCACAATCCCAGAGAATTTAGACAACAATGTGGACACTAAGAGAGACTTACATAGATCTAATCTACATGGGAAGTAGAAAGTATAAAAAGACAAGATCTCCTGAGTAAATTGGGAGATTGGGGACATTGAAGGAGGACTGAAGGGGGAGAGGAGAGGCAGGGAGGCAAGCAGAGAAAAATGTAGAGCTCAATAAATATCATGGAAAAAATGTTTAAAAAATGTTTACAGTAAAAAAAAAAGATGCTACAAATCTCAGTGCCTTGGCTCAACTATTATACCATAATAACTAATAAAATGTACTTTCCCCACCTGTAAATCCACAAAGTTCCCTTTGAGAAAAGTCCCTTTGGGGAGCTACTCAATGGGAGGGCCGTAGGGAAACCGTGTAGGGAGGGGGACAACACATGATCAGTGCAAACAATTTCTACAGTCTTTGCTCTGGGCTTTGTAGCTATTTCCTTGTTCCTGACAAAAGCAATGGTTACAATCTAGGTGTTGCCTTCAACACTGAATTAGCTGCTTTGCAAATTAAAATGTATTTATTGCTTTGTTAACATTGTAAATCTTTTTTGCTAATGTTGAAATTCAAAACTTTCAAGGTGGTGGTGGTGGTGGCTCACTCCTCCTTTAATCCCAGTACTAGGGATCTCTATGAGTTTTAGGCCAGACTGGTCTACAGAGTGAGTTCCAAAGCTATAGAGAAACCCTGTCTGGGAGAATAAAAAATAAACTTTCTTAAAACTCCCCTTTGTTGAGATACCTCAAAAATTAAGAGCATTTGGTTCTTGTAGAAGACACAGGTTAAAATCCCAGCATCCACATAACAGTTCACAATCGCCCATAACTCCAGCTTCAGAAAATCCAATATTCTCTTTTTTATTTATTTGTTGTTTTTAAGGCGGGGTCTCTACATAGCCCTGCCTGTCCTGGAACTCACTGTGTAGACTAAGCTGACCTTAAACAGAGATCCTCCTGCCTTTGCCTCCAGAGTGCTCCAATACCCTCTTCTGACCTCTGAGGGGAGCAGTCACACAAATGACACAAAGACATACATGCATCCAAAACAATCCTACACATAAAATAAATCTAAAAAATAAACTACTAAGATTTCTCAAATTCATTTTTCCTAAAATAACTTTTCAATCATATTTATACATAGGTATAAATATAAATAAGATATATGAAATTGTATCTTTCTTGTTGTTGGTGGTGGTTTTTGAGACCAGAGTTCTCTGTGTAGCACTGAAACTCACTCTGTATACTAAGCTGGCCTCTAACCTACAGAGATCCACCCACTTCTGCCTAAATGCTGGAATTAAAGGCATGTGCTACCACTGCCTGACAAAATGGTGCTTTTTATTACTGTTGTATTAAAGAAATAGCTAAAGGGCTAAAGAGATGGCTTACTGGTTAAAGAGTCCAAGGATCTGAATTCAATTCCCCAAACCCACATGGTGGTACAACAACAACTATCTGCAACTCTAGTCCCATGAGTTTGGCTTCCACTAACACCAGGAAAACACATGGTACACAGACAAACACCCAGGCAAAACACTAATAACAAAAGCCAGGTGCAAGCCTTTAATCCCAGCATTTGGGAGGTAGAGGCAGGCAGATCTCTGTGAGTTTCAGGCCAGCCTGACCTACAGAGTGAGTTCCGGGACAGCCAGGATAGGACTACATAGTGAGAACCTGTTTCATAAAAGCAAAAAATAAAACAAAAAAACAAAAACAAACAAACAAGAGCCGGGCGATGGTGGCGCACGCCTTTAATCCCAGCACTTGGGAGGCAGAGGCAGGCAGATCTCTGTGAGTTCGAGACCAGCCTGGTCTTACAGAGCT
>NW_004949166.1:1626268-1630313 GCF_000317375.1 Microtus ochrogaster | reverse complement strand
AAACCCTGTCTCGAAAAAACCAAAAAAAAAAAAAAAAGAAAAACCAAAAACAAACAAACAAGAAAAACCCAGCAAACTGTTTCAATTTTTCACTACTAGAAATTCCTTTATTTCTGTCTGAAGTACTGGGATAATATTGACCAACCAGAGGCAATGACATTTTCTTTCTTTTGTTTAAGACAGGATCTCCTGGAGCCCAGGCTAGCTTTAAACTCATTATATAGCTGAGGCTAACCTTAAACTCCTGATCTTTGTCTCCATCTCAAGTCTAGGATTACTTACAGGATTACTTACCTCGCCCAGCTTGTTTAATTTTTGGTTTGCAACTAACCAGGCTTAAACTCTCAAACCCAATGATCAGCAACATTAAAATAGGACTTCCCTCCTGAACTGAAAGAATCTCCATCCACAATTTCCTTCTCTCTTCCTCCCTCCCCCATGGAGAAAAAATGGAGACAATATGACGAAGAATGTAGTATTTCACACTTGAAACCAGGGAGACTCAGCTTATCATCCCACCTCACCATGGTCTACTATTCCTCCATAGTTATAACTCTCCCAATCTATTGAAACTCAAAACTGCTTCATTTGCAAAAATAAAGATGACCATAGACTAATTTTGAGTGTTGAAAACAACAAAAAAACTTAAGTAAAATAAGCTTAAATTAGTAAGTACTTAAACTTTTTCCTGAGCTCAAATTTTAGAAAACAATTTAAAAACTGTAATTCCCCTTATAGATGTCTGACAGCCTGGGAATGCCGAACTGGATTAATGGGGACAGACCATGGAGATACCAGAATAAAATTAGGTCAGTTGGTCCTGGTGGTTCACCCCTATAATTCTAGCAGTCAGGAGGCTGAAACAGGAAAATCAATTTTTATTTATTTGAAGTCGGCCTGGGATGCAGAGTAAGGCCTTTGTCTCAAAACATAAGAGGCAAAAATAAAAAAATGAAGAAAGCCAATTCCTGCTCTTCAGAAACACAAACCCAGCATAGGACAGGCACCAGACTGTGACAAAGAGGAATGTGAAGTGCTTGGGGTGGAGTAGGGGGGCTCACACAGACCAGGGACAGGTGGTGACCCAAGGACTCCCCTTAAGGAAAGGGAATTGAGAAGATAGCTTTTCTCAGGCCGAGCAAACACACATACAAAGGCAGAGCACAGAAGGAATACCATCCTTAAGCTTTGTTTGGGACTCTCGGAGCTGTGTTAAATCACGTATTATCTTAGCCTTTGTAGGGTAGTCAGAGGCAAGCCAAAGAATCTCTTTGCATTCTCTTTTCTCCTCTACAAAGTTGGAATAATAGCTAAATCAAAAGGAAGACTAAACATGATCATGAATATGAAGCACACAATAAAACTGGAAAAATGGCAGTTGTTGCAATAATTAGGTGCAAAAGCATCCAGAACCTCTTAAGTTGGCAGTGAGACCAAAGAGACTGCTTTCTCTTTCATGGAGAAACTCTGTCTCAAAACAAAACAAAACAAAACAAAACAAAACAAAACAAAACAGAAAAGTCTGTAGTGGGCACTAAGAAGTCAGGATCGGGTGATAAGATGGCTCAGTGGGTAAACCTGCCCCCTTGAGTGGACCACGTGGCTCCCATCCAGTGGAAGGAGAGAACTGCCTGACAAGCTGGACTCTAATCTCTACATGAATGCCGTGGCACATATTATCGAAAGAAAGAAAGAAAGAAAGAAAGAAAGAAAGAAAGAAAGAAAGAAAGAAAGAAAGAAAGAAGTTAGGGGAGCTGGAGACATGGCTCAGCAGTTAAGAACACTGGGACGGCTCTTCCAGAGGACCTGGTTCAACTCCCAGCACCAGCATGGCAGCTCACAAATGTCTGTAATTCCAACCCCGGATATTCAACACCCTCACACAGATTAGACATACACGTAGGCAAAAGACCAATACACATAAAATTAAAAATAAGTACATTATTTTTTTGAAAAATTTAAAGAAGTTAGAATTGTTACAGATAAGACCATAGAGGACTTTAACCAGAATAAAAAAAATTAAATACTTGCTTTAGAAAAAGGAACTCTGGGAGCCGGGCGGTGGTGGCGCACGCCTTTAATCCCAGCACTCGGGAGGCAGAGGCAGGCGGATCTCTTTGAGTTCGAGACCAGCCTGGTCTACAGAGCTAGTTCCAGGACAGGCTCCAAAAACCACAGAGAAACCCTGTCTCGAAAAAACAAAAAAAAAAAAAAGAAAAAGGAACTCTGGAGTTCATGAAGGGTAGTTAGAGAAAAGTTATTTAAAAAGATACCTGAGAGGGGGTGGATGAATTAAAGTAATTTCAATAAAATCAGGAGAAACAGCATGCATTCACCTATCTTCCTAAACTGAAACCTGTAAGACTAGAGGGACGGCAACTTTGGGGGACTTGAACACGGAAGCGATTAGCTCTCCTTTCTTTTAGGAAAATGATGCGCATCAGTGGCAGAGCAGAGAGGGGGCTCTATCATCGCAGTTTCGTGCCCACTGCCACTCTACTTTTAGTTCAATGTTCCCTCTAGGTTTCAGTGAACAAACAAACGGTTTTCTTTTGTTTCCAGCGTCTTCAGCAACCACGTACAACGCAGGCAAGGAGGAGGCCCAGCTATCTGTTCTCAGGAGCCAGCTCCCCGGGCCTTTAGTATTTCCGGTCAGGCGGTAGCTCCGCCGCACTACCTGGTAGCACTCAAACACCGGCGGGGTTGTCTTTAGAGGATGTCGGCAAATGGACCAGTGAAAAACAGAAAACAACCGAGAACCTGGGTGCTTCACCAAAGGAACCACTTAGTGAGATGACAGTCCGCTACATTCAAGATACAAAGTGCGTACTCCAAGTTATTTTTGTAAACTTTGGCCGCTTTTGATTCGAACCAAAGAAGCCAACCCCTACCCCCACGTCAAAAATGTCACTTTGCTTCATCAGGGAAAGGAGATGAGGATGACTAAGAGGTGGACTGGAAGGAGAACCTAGCTGCGACGGGAGCCAACCTCGAGCCTTCCTAGAGTTGGAACTTGTCCGCTGTGTGACTCTGCAGTCACAAGGCGATAGTTTGCGAGGACCCAACACAATTTCAAAAGACCACCAACTAACTGACCTAACTTTGGCCGCCTGCCCTCCTCCTTCCTTTCCCGTCTCGGGCCTCGCAGCCTCCCGGTCCCGGACCTGTGGGCTGGCGGAATGGGGCTCAGAGTCTGGCGACCGCGGCCCAGAACCGGGCGGCTCCGCGGCGCGGACTCCCAGCCGGGACTCCGGCTTTCTTCCCCGAGGACGCCCAGCTTGGGGCCACCAGGCCCGGCCCACACATCAACGGCGTCCTCGACCCGGACCGCGGCCGCTGCGACGGAGGGCCCGGCTCCGCTCCGGGAGGAGGGTGCGCGAGAACTGCCCAAGCTGATCCGAGAGGCCGGCGGCGGCGACAGCTCCCGGCGCGGCCTTGCGCTCCCGCCCAGGCTGCGGCCTAGGCGGCCCCGTTACATCTCTCCTCCACACGCGGCACAGCGGCACTGCGGGGCCACGCAACGAGGGATGGAGGGTGGCGACGCCCCAAGGAGCCGCGGCCCGCCGTGGGGGTCCCGGCCCGGAGACGACGCCCTCCCCGCCTGGCCAGCGCCAGAGAATGGCTTTTACCTTCATCAGCCTCCTGCTGGCCGCCATCTTGGATCTGGTGCTGCTGCTTTCCCAAAATGCATCGCGGTAGGCCAGGCGGCTAGAACCCCCTCACTTCCTGGAACGGGGGAGGGGCGGGCCGGGCAGAGCGCGGAACAGAAGAAATGCCTACTGTGTGCGGGTCCGAGTGCTGGGGCGTCCTGTGTAGACCCAAATGACCTGGACAATTAAAGACCTTGCCTTATGTAGGCTCCAAATGTTGTGTACACAAAATGAAGATTATTTCAGACACTGCTAAATATTATGAAAAAGTAAAACTGGGAGATAAGAAACTGACTGTGGAGCCGGGCGGTGGTGGCACACGCCTTTAATCCCAGCACTCGGGAGGCAGAGGCAGGCGGATCTCTGTGAGTTCGAGACCAGCCTGGTCTACAAGA
>NW_004949166.1:1624306-1625193 GCF_000317375.1 Microtus ochrogaster | reverse complement strand
GCGTGTGCCACCACCACCCAGCTTCCCAACCCTCTTTCTTCCACCCTCAAGTGAGAGAGTGCCTTTGAGTCACCTGTACTTCAATAAACCCACTAGAAGGACTCCTTTCTTTTGTCTTTTGGTGCCCTTTCTATCTAGAGTAAAGAGTCTCCCCATGAGGAATGGTGGACTAGGCCACATCTCAGACTCCATGTCTGTAGAAGGCTTGGGGGTGCTCTAAGGAGAGACTCTAAGAAATACAAAGCTGGCAGTGTGGGGCCAACTGAGATGGGAAGGAATGCCTTGCTGTCTGTCAATCAGCAGAGTCAAAGGATTCTTCCAGGAGGGCATTTAACTCGGAGGTTGTCAAATTTGTTTCCAACAACATAACTCTTTTGTTTGTTTTTGGTTGTGGTTGCTGAGATAATGGTTTGCTATATAGTCATGACTGGCCTTGAACTTATAGAGACCAACCAGTCTCTGCCTCCCCAGTGCTAGGATTAAAGGTGTGAGCTATGATGGCCATCTTAAATATATAACTCTGTAAATAGTTCTCAGCACAATGAGATGGCTCAGTTAGTAAAGGTGTTTGCCTGTAAACCTGGTAAGCTGAGTCTGGTTACTGGAACCCACATGGTAGAAGAAGAGAATCAATTACCACAAGGTATCCTCTGAATTTCCCACAAGCACACCATGACATGCATGATAATACACACACACACATGTGCTCCTCCAGAGGACCTGAGATTGATTTCTAGCATCAACCTCACAACCATCTCCAATCTCAGGGTATCTGATACCCTCTTCTGGCCTCTGAGGGCAGGCACTACATACACCTGGTGGTGCTCAGACACACATGCATACAAAACACATAAAATACATTTAAAATTAAAAATTATACAGAGGAA
>NW_004949166.1:1620830-1621986 GCF_000317375.1 Microtus ochrogaster | reverse complement strand
AGGCTGGTCTCGAACTCACAGAGATCCACCTGCCTCTGCCTCCCGAGTGCTGGGATTAAAGGCGTGCGCCACCATCGCCCAGCTTTTGGTTTTGTTTTTGAAACAGAGTTTTGGTATATATCCCTGGCTGTCCTGGAACTCACTGTTTGGACCAGATTGACCTCAAACTCACAGAGATCCACCTGCTTCTTGTTCCCAAGTGTTGGGATTAAAGGTGTGCTATAGCACACCTGACTTTTTATTTCATATCTGTGTGTGTTGCCTGCATGTATGTCGACGCATGACTTGTGTTCTGGTGCTTGTTTAGGCCAGAAGAGGGCATTGGATCCCCTTGAACTAGAGTGACAGACAGTTACGAGCCACCGTGCTGGGAGGTCGGTGCTCTTAACCCCTGAGCCATCTCTCCAGGCCTACCTACTACTACCTCTTTCTTAAACCAGTATCTTTCTTCGAATATGATACATGACACTTACGACTAGATCTGCACACTGAGGCAGGCAGGACATTCTGTTTCCTTCAGTTCCTAGCATCATTCCTCTCTAGTCCTGTGGCATCTCCAGGGAACTCTGCACACTGAGACAGGCAGGACATTCTCTTTCCCACAGTTCCTAGCATCATTTCTTTCTAGTCCTGTGGTATCTCCAGGGAACTCTGGAGTCTGTGTAATCTCTCATTTTGTGAGAAAGCAAGATTCAGAGAAAACAGTAACAGATTAAACCTCCGAGTCTGTAACTCTCATATCCTATACACAGTGGGGTCCTGTTCCTACAAAAGAACAGAGTGGAGACCAAGAAAGACAGCCTTCCAGAACACTTCTGACATGCTGCAGGGGGTTCTGGCATGACTATCCCAGATGGTGACTGTGGGGACTAGTGTCATGATCCACTCCAAACCCTCCCCCTGTGACAGGCTGAACTCCAGACCTGACTGCCTGAGGTCCCACTTAAGGCTGCAGCAAGTCACACAAGCGGTAAAACCACCCCCAGCACCATGAAATAAAAAACTAACTATTAGCCGGGCGATGGTGGCGCACGCCTTTAATCCCAGCACTCGGGAGGCAGAGGCAAGTGGATCTCTGTGAGTTCGAGACCAGCCTGGTCTACAGAGCTAGTGCCAGGACAGGCTCCAAAGCCACAGAGAAACCCTGTCTCGAAAA
>NW_004949166.1:1612936-1620730 GCF_000317375.1 Microtus ochrogaster | reverse complement strand
AAAAAAAAAAAAAAAAAAAAAAAAAAAAAAAGAAAAGAAAAGAAAAGAAAAAAAGCCAATTGTACCAGGTGATGATGGCACATGCCTTTAATTCCAGCACTTGAGAGGCAGGCAGAGTTTGAGGCCAGCCTAGTCTACAAAGCTAGTTCTAGGACAGCCAGGACTACACACACACTGTCTCAGATATCCTGAGTAAATTGGGAGCATGGGGACCTTAGGGGAGGATTGAAGAGGGGAGGGGAGCAGAGAGAAAAGTAGAGCTCAATAAGTATCAATAAAATAACATAAAAATAAAGAACACTGTCCCAAAAAACCTCAAACAAGAAGCCAGCAGTGATAGTACGCACCTGTAATTCTGGCTCTTGGGCAGGAAAGCAAGAGACTGAGAAGTTCCAAACCATCAAAGGACTGAGGCTGTTATCTCGGTAATGGAATACTTCACTGGTATACACAAAGCAGGTACAGATCCCCAGTAACTGGCTTTGAAAGATAGATGATACTAAGCCCAAGCACAGTGACTTCTCATTTGTAAAAGGGCATAAAAGTTTCAGTTGATGTAGGAAAACGCTTAGCAAGAAGGGGTTCTTGGAGGAGTAGGCACAGAGATGTTACAGCCACACTGGGTAACCTCACCCACTTAGGGGCTCAGGGCTCAACCACAAATTTAAGCAGATTCTGTAGTAACTTCTCAGTTACCTAACCCAAACATGCAAACATGCTACCAGAAACCCTAGTAGAGCCAGGTGAGGTCTGACCACAATCCAGTTTTACCCATGCATCTGGCCTCTTTCTTTCTTTCTTTCTTTCTTTCTTTCTTTCTTTCTTTCTTTCTTTCTTTCTTTTTTTTCGAGACAGGGTTTCTCTGTGGTTTTGGAGCCTGTCCTGGAACTAGCTCTTGTAGATCAGGCTGGTCTCGAACTCACAAGATCCGCCTGCCTCTGCCTCCCGAGTGCTGGGATTAAAGGCGTGCGCCACCACCGCCCGGCTTGGCCACTTTCTCTAAGTCCAGGAGCAGCGACCATCCAGGGTCTCTACTGGGGATATAGGTTTGGAAGGGATTGCAGTGTCCAGGGAAGAGTGGAATGAATCACAAAAGCCATGGAGCAGATGAAGTGTGAGCTCAGAAATATGCCCAAGGTAAGTTAGGAGGCCAGTTTGAAAGAGATCTCAGGAGTCGCACCCTGCCTAGGGAGAGGTGGCAGGTTATTAGAGAGATCACCCCCAAGGCGGAAGGGGCACGCGGAGAGCCCCTAGGGGCGCCGGAAGGGGCGCGCGGGGCGGTTGGCAGCGGCCGGGGCCGGCGGCCGTTGGCTAACTGGCCTACCAAGCTAGCTCTGGCTTCTTGCCGGGCTGCGGCCACAATGACAAAGGATTCACCCACCCCCTTGGGTGGTGGCCGCTCGTCGCCCAAGAAGCCAGGAAGCCCCGGCCCAGCGGCAGCAGTGCTGGAAGAGCAGAGGCGAGAGCTAGAGAAACTGCGGGCAGAGCTGGAGACAGAGCGTGCGCGCGGCCGGGCGGAACGGCGGCGTTTCGCGACCCAGGCGCGCCAGCTGCGGGAGTCGGCCGAGCAGGAGCGGCAGCAGCTGGCTGACCATCTGCGCTCCAAGTGGGAGGCACGACGCCTCCGGGAGCTGCGGCAGCTGCAGGAGGAGGTGCAGCGCGAGCGTGAGGCTGAGATCCGGCAGCTGCTGCGCTGGAAGGAGGCAGAGCTTCGGCAGCTGCAGCAGCTGCTACACCAGGAGCGCGATGGTGTAGTGCGCCAGGCTCGGGAGCTACAGCGCCAGCTGGCCCAGGAGCTGGTGAACCGCGGTTACTGCGGCCGCTCGGGGGCGTCCGAAGCCCCCGCTGCTCAATGCCGCTGTCGCTTGCAGGAAGTGCTGGCGCTGCTGCGCTGGGAGACCGACGGCGAGCAAGCCGCGCGCATCCGCCACCTGCAGGCGGCGCTGAACTCGGAGCGCCAGCTCTTTCTTAAATACATCCTAGAGCACTTCCGCTGGCAGCCCGCTTTACCGGAACCCGCGGACCCCCAAGCCGCGCATTCCTTGGAAGAGCCACCCCTAAAAGCCCAGAGCAACACTTATGACACCCCAAAGCCTGCTCGTCGACTCGGATCCCTCGAAAGCCTGAGCACTGGCGTCCGGGTTAGCTCTCCAAACGAACTGCTGCCCGCGCGCTCCAGCTCCCTCGAATCCTTGACAAGAGCACATTCCTGTCCACTGAGTTGTCCCCGGGCTTCCGAATCCGAGGTAGGGGGCTCTTCGACCAGTGCCCCCATCCCAGGCACCCCCAGTTCCCATCCGCCGCCTCAGCTACCATCAATACATAGAAAAACTAGTGAGCTGCAGGAAGAAAGCTCCGAGAACAAGCCCTGCGAAGCCCTGACCCCCTCGCCACAGGGTCAGGACTACCACGAACTGGTGAGGCAGAACTCGGAGTTGGCCGAGGCATTGCAGGTACTTGTTCGCCGCTGCTGTGGCCTGCGCGAAGAGAATTTGCAGCTGCGGCGTTCGGGCTTCTCCGATGAGACCGATGAGAAAGTGAAGTGGCTGAAGGTGAAGCACGCAGAGCTGACCGGTCTTGCTCAGCGCCTTGAAGACAGGGTCCGCAAGCTGCTGGAGTCCAACCTTCTGGCCGTGAGCGCTCCTGTGCCGGGTGAAAGCCTCGAGGGACTTAATCTGGGCCAAGTGTTTACCCGTCAGTGCACTCAGGATCTGTCAGAACAGGCTGGCGCGCTGCAAGCCAAGGATCTGCAGATCGAAGCACTTAGGCGGGAGTGCCACCTGCTGCAGGCGTACATCGCCACGGACTTCGGCAGTTCCCCGCTTCCTGGAGAGGGCGCCACCTGCGCGCAATGGTGCAGCATCAATGACTTGGACCGGCTGCAGCGTGAGTCTCAGCGGGAAGTGTTGCGCCTGCAAAGACAGTTGACTCTACATCAGAGTAAAGCCGGAGCCCGGGCTGAAGCAGGAAGCCTCAGCTCACCCTCCGAGACAGCGCAACACCAAGTGCAGGCTCTGGAGAGGGAACTGGGTGCACAGCGGCGGGAATGCAAGGAGCTGAGCGCTCAGGCAGCCGCCGCAGAGCGGCGATATGAGGAAGCAGAGGCACAACTGCAAGCTGCGCTGCATAAGGGCGCCAGGCTGTCAGAGGAGAACGCGCAGCTGCAGGCCCTGGCCAACTGGGTGAAGAAGATAGCAGATGAGAACATCAATGTTCCCCAGCAGCAAAGCCACGCGAGGCAGAGGCAGGAACTCGAAGATACTGGCCTGCTGGCTGAGCAGCTGCTGCAACAAGCGGGATGTGTGCAAGACAGGTGGCAGCAGCTGCAGTACTACCAAAATAAAACCCCGAGTGACCTCCAGGCTTCTGGGAGAGAGATGCAGGACTTGCAGTGTCAGCCTGACCACCCCCCGGAGACATTGGAGACCACCCAAGCTTCAGAGTCCCAAGCCAGGGGTAGCAGGAAGCCCAAAATCAAGCCAAAGTTTGAAGAACATGCATTGCCACTGCCTACCAGGGACATACAACCTCCCATTTCTCTCTCCCAGCAGAACTCAGTTACCCTTGAGGAGCCAGCTGGTATCCCCCAAGTATCAGACAAAAATCCTACCAGTCAACCACTGGACTCCAGGTCCCAAGCCAAGAAAACCAGTTCACACTCAAATTCCTCCTCTGAGGTGGAGTCCATGTGGGCTACAGTGCCATCCTGCCTTTCTCTGGACATGGACACAGCAAGTGAAGTAGATGATTTAGAACCAGACAGTGTGTCCACTCCCCTGGAAACAAGGAGCTTTGAGGCTCCTACCACTCCCAAGCTCAAGATCTTCTTGGCTAAATATAGCTACAGTCCACTTGAAGGGTCTAACAAGCATTCTCAAGGCCAGCTCCCTCTCACAGCCGGGGATTATGTATATGTCTTTGGGGACATGGATGAGGATGGTTTCTATGAAGGGGAGCTTGTGAACGGGCAGCGAGGGCTAGTGTCCTCCAACTTAGTGGAGCAGATTTCAGGAAGCCCTACCCTGAACCACCTATTCCCCGAGTCCCCTGAAGTTGGTCCCACTGCACTTCCAGCTGAGCATAGCAAAGCCTTGAAGAAAGACAGCTTATTACTTGGGGAAGTTCAGGGAGCAGTGGAGAGAGTCCTATGCCAGGTGGTAAGGGCAGACTCTAAGACAGATAAGGCAGTAGAGGTTTTAGAAACCGAGACAGAAGGCTGCTGGCTGGGCATGAAACCAAGCATGGAGGAGCGGAGTTTCTCCAGACCCCTTCTGGAGGCTAAAGGGGTGTTCTGTCTGGCCCCCATGCAACTGCAGCTGCAGAATGTCACAGCTACCTCTGCCACGATTACGTGGGCCTCTGGCAGCAATAGATACCCCCATGTGGTATACCTGGAAGATGAAGAGCATACCCTAACTCCCTCAGGTGTGAGCTGCTACACCTTCCAAGGCCTATGTCCTGGCACGCGGTACCGGGTGAGGGTGGGGGTGCAGCTCCCTAGGGACCTGCTGCAGGTGCTATGGGAAACAATGTCCTCCACTGTCACATTTGATACACCTTTAGCGGGACCCCCTGACCCTCCTCTGGATGTGCTGGTGGAACACCATGCCTCTCCAGGTTTCCTGGTGGTCAGTTGGCTCCCTGTGACCATTGACTCGGCGGGGTCCTCCAATGGAGTGCAGGTCACTGGCTATGCTGTGTATGTGGATGGGTTTAAGGTGATGGAAGTTGCTGATCCCACCGCTGGAAACACCCTGCTGGAATTTTCCCAGCTTCAGGTTCCCCTAGCATGCCAGAAGGTTTCAGTGAGAACCATGTCACTCTACGGTGAGTCCCTGGATTCCGTGCCAGCCCAGATTCCTGAGGACTGTTTCTCTTGTTCCCTATTCCTAGAGACTCCTCCCTTCAGCTACACAGATGGTGACCCTTCTGCCTGCAGAGCTGCTTTCTCTGTTTGTCATAAGAAGCTGGTACAAGCTTCTCTGAGTACCAAGCCCAGCTGCCATAGCCCCAGAAGCTGTGAGGATCCTCAGGATGAGTTTCTAGAAGCATTCTCTGAAGAACCTCCAAGGAAGCATTCACCAGTATCCAACTTGAGCTCAGAAGGGGCAGACAACCAAGTCCAGGGGCCCACAGAGGCCCGGAAGGACTATGAGGATCCTCAGGATGAGTTTCTAGAAGCATTCTCTGAAGAACCTCCAAGGAAGCATTCACCAGTATCCAACTTGAGCTCAGAAGGGGCAGACAACCAAGTCCAGGGGCCCACAGAGGCCCGGAAGGACTATGAGAAGGGCCTATCTTTTCAGGAGAGTCCCAAGAACCACAAGCCACTTCTGCTCTTTGGCAAGTCTGGGCTGGAAGATGGCCACTTCCCACACATGTGCATCAGTGGAAGTCCTGCTCCAGGATTCACCCATCTCTCCCCAGAGACTGGACCCAGGAAAGTACCGTGTCAGAAGCCTGGCCTTGAGAAAGCCCTTCTTCAAAAGCAGTATGCACAGATGCTCCCACCTCACCAGCAAGGCTCCAGCCAATGCCTGGCAACTGACTGGAATCACGTTTTGGAGGATACGGAGGCTGTGTGTTTGGATTCTGAGTGCACAGAGAAGCTAGGGCAAAGAAAGAACACTTTCCAAAGTGGACAAAGGCAGGAGACTCCAATGCCAACCAACAAAGTCATTAAGATGGCAAGTGGTGGCCCTGAGACAGAAGCTAATGGTCCAGTCAGGGTCTTTGTGGCCCTCTTTGACCATAGCCCCCCGGTGATGTCTGTCAACTCCAAGGATTCAGAGGAGGAACTGGTATTCCGGAAAGGGCAGTTGCTGAGAGTGTGGGGTTCACGGGATCCTCATGGCTTCTACCATGGAGAGTGCAATGGACAAGTGGGCAAAATCCCTGGACATCTGGTAGTTGAGGTAGAGGTGGGCACAAGGCAGACTAACGAGAGGTGGCTTTTGCCAGCCCAAGGGCATCTGCGTTCTGAGACTCAGCATGAAGACTTGGAGGGTCTAACCAACTTCCAGGGATCTTTCATGCCTCAAGGGACTCCCAGAATACCCACTCTGTGGACCCCAAAGACAATGGTTGCAGCTCTGGACTATAACCCCAGGGATGGGAGAGCAGGGGTCCGGGCAAAGGGTAAGCTGGTGCTGAGGGCTGGAGATGTGGTCACAGTTTATGGGCCTGTGGATGATAAGGGCTTCTACTATGGTGAGTATGGTGGACACAGGGGCCTGGTCCCAGCCCATCTGCTGGATGACTTACCTGTCTATGGAGAGTAAGCAGGACTCCTTTGTAGGGCAGTAGCCTGTGGCTGCCTACACCCCTTGGAAGGTGAAGCAAGCACGTGCGCCTTCACACAACACCCCTCCTTGCCAGCCACCTTAAGCAACACTGGCTCCAGGCGACATCACCTGAAACTGAGGACAGTCCTCAGATAGCCTTCTGGTGTCCAACAGAGGCAGGACATAAATCTGAATTCTTTCCAAAAGAAAACCCCTGAGAGTTTGTTATGAATAACCATGACAGGTACCAGAAATGCCTTTTTCTGTGATCAGTATGTTTTCTTTAACAGGTTAACGTTATCCATCCATTGCCTTGTACGAAAGTCTCAAGAAAAGTTGCATCTTAAAATGAAAAAGCAAACAGAATGCTATTTTTCTATTTTATGTTCAACCCTCATTAAAATGTTCATAGAAAAAGAGAATACTTCGGAAGTTAAAGAATGGCCAAGGGGAAAAGAGCATACACGTTTCCTCTCTGCTCCCTTTTTTGCCCAGTAGATGGTGGCAGAAGTATTTTCCTGAAAGAAAAAGTACATCCTTACCCTAGGGTGAGTCTTCCTCAGGGCAGACTGGTCCAGCTAAAGAGAACATGAAGAGGCATAGGTGAGAAGTGTCTGGGCTGGGGCTCCGTACTGTTAGGTGGGGTCAGTGTGCTTAGCTAGGAGCCCTACTCCAGTAACTGCTGGTGCTCCCATGGTGTTTTGTAAGATTCCCTTGGGAAAGCATTTTATGCCAAACCTTACCGAAGGACCTACGGAGATTAAAAGGAGCCTAGCTCATGCCTGGAGTCACACAGCTCCTCCCATGGGCTTCCAGGCTCTCTAGGCCAGCAAACATGGAGGGCAGTCTCGATCCTTCTCCCTTCAGGTCCAACAGTGTTGACAGAGAAAACTCTGCCTTCCCTAATGTAGCCAGAAATGACTGGAAGCCCCGAGGCAAAACTATTGAGCCATCTGTGTTCCCCATGGACTTGAAGGCTGCTCTCTGAGTGTGGGAAGAAAGGGGCAGTCAGGAGACCCTCAAACGATGTACAAACTCCACGGTGTGCAGCCGCCTGCGTCCCCTTCCCCGTAGACTAGGGCTGCTGTCCTTTCTCAGTCCCCATGACCCTGGAGGAATGCTCGGTCTCAGACCACTCAGCAGCCCATCAGAGGAGGACTAAGAACTTCTTGCCTGCTGGGCTTAATCTCCTACTCTGGAGAGCGGGCAGGGCCTTTTCTCTTACTCCAGTGGTGAATGTGAGCAACACCTTTCATAACTTGTTATTTATCAGTGTATTTGTGTTTGTGCTGTCTTGCAAACATACCATGCTGTGTTACCATGGAGGTCTGTACCACGGGGTCAGAGGACAGCTTGTGGAAGTGAGTTCTCTCTTTCCACCATGTGGGTCCCAATGATCAAACTCAAGATTTTGGCATGGCCGGGCGGTGGTGGCACACGCCTTTAATCCCAGCACTCGGGAGGCAGAGGCAGGCGGATCTCTGTGAGTTCGAGACCAGCCTGGTCTACA
>NW_004949166.1:1609587-1612791 GCF_000317375.1 Microtus ochrogaster | reverse complement strand
TTAAAGATTTATTTATTTATTATGTATACAACATTCCTTCCATGTATGTTTGTATGCCAGAAGAGGGCACCAGATCTCACCATAGATGGTTGTGAGCCACCATGTGGTTGCTGGGAACCGAACTCAGGACCTCTGGAAGAGCAATCAGTGCTCTTAACCTCTGAGCCATCTCTCCAGCCCCCCAATTTTTTTTTAATTGTTAGGCTGGGTGGGGCTGATGGTTCAGTATGCAAAGACGCTTGTAGCCAACCTGAAGATTTGAATTCAGTCCCCCAAATGTACACTGTGGAGAGATTTCTTTCAAATTGTCCTTTGACCTCCATACATGTGCCATAGGATTCACAGGCCAACACACATACACACACAAAAGAAGTATAAAAAAACCCACTGGGCATAATGGTCTATGCCTTTAATCCCAGCTCTCAGGTTTACTTCCAGAGTTACAGGACAGCCAGAACTGTAGAGAGAGACCCTGTGCCACTCCCTGATCCAAAAGAAAAAAAAAAAAACTGAAGGGGCTGGAGAGGTGGCTCAGCAACTAAGAGCATTGACTGCTCTTCCAGAGGACCAGGGTCCAATTCCACATGGGGGCTCACAGCTGCCTGGAACTCCAGGGCATCCAGTGCTTCCTTCGGGCCTCTGTGGCACCAGGCACATGGTACACATACATACACACAGGCAAAACATACAAATCCTTAAAAATAAAATTAAAATGTAAAAAATCAACCAAAACTGTTAAACAGAGAAACCCTGTTGTGGGAGGGGAGCATTATTGCAGGAATTAGGGATATAACTTGGTAGGGGCCTAGAATGTGGAAGGCCCTGTGTCTAACAACTAGCATGCTAAAAAAAGTACCTTAAGTTAATTTTTTTGGAGTCAGGGTTTCTCTGTGTTGTCCTGTCTTGGAACTCACTCTGTAGACCAGGCTGGCCAGAGATCACCCACCACTGCCTCCCTAATGCTTAAAGTCCTATGCCACCACAGCCCAGCTTAAAAGTTTTTTTTTTTAAGTTTTTTTGTTTTTGTTTTTCTGAGACAGGGTTTCTCTGTGTAGCAGTCCTTGACAATCCCTTTGTAGACCAAGCTGCCCTCAAATTCACAGAGATCTGCCTGCCTCTGCATTCTGAGTGCTAGGTAAAGGCATGTGCCGCCACCACCCAGCCAGCCACCACCTTAACCACTTTTTTAACTGTACAGTCTCAACTAAAGTCCCTGGAACTTTTCATTTCACCCACTGAAACTACATCTACCAAACTATAGTGCCCATCCCCCACGACGCTCCTCCCAGCCACTGACTGCCTTTGAAATATTGCCTGGGGTGCTTTCAGTTAAAACTGTGGGGAGGACCCTGCCCTGCCCTGCAGTCTCCTGCGGCCCTCATTCTCACCTCCCACACTCCCTCCGTTTTCCTGGCTTGTTCCTCAACCTGCATCTGGGCAGACCTGTTTGGGGCTGCATTTGCCTCCTAAGACCTTGTGTCAGAGAAAACAGGATTTTTCTTTTTATAACCCTGCAGGCCTGGAATCCAGCTGGCTCCCTTCCCCACAGGCGCGTTTATTTCTGGGGAAGGGCATGCATGCGAAGGTCAGAGAACAATCTGTGGATGATTGCTTTTTTCCTGCGGGTCCCAGAAATCTGGCGCAGGACATTACGCTTGGAAACACTTTTGCCCGCTGAGCCACATCCCTGGTTCCTGCCCCACACCCTCTTAGAGCACCCTAGAATGTGCCCCACCAACCCACAGGAATCATTTCTCTAAGGGCAAGAAACAAGCGCCAGGCCTGCCCAGTCTAGCAATGAGCTACAATCTTCTCACAACCTCGCTCCCATAAATCTTAAATCTCAGAGGCCATAGGAAATTTTAGTAAATATTTTTTTAAAAGAGTGGAAAGAGCCGGACGGCAGTGGCACATGCCTTTAATCCCAGCACTCGGGAGGTAGAGGCAGGCAGAACTCTGCCAGTGGAATTCGACGCCAGCCTGGACTGCAGAGTGAGTTCCAGGGCAGGTTCCAAAGCTACACAGAGCAACTTGTCTCGAAAAACAAAAACCAAACCAAACCAAACAAAAGAGAGTGGAAGAGGCAGGCACCGGAAACTATAGGAGGCTGATGAAGGCGTAAGTAGGGAACGTAAGTGGGGTAGGCAAACATTGTTTGGGGCCCAGCTTGGGTCTTTCTAGAACCCTGAGACTCTAGAAGAAAGGTTGTGTGGGTCTAGTGAGGTCCTGAAGGCTACAAGTGAACCAGGAAAGACCTGAATGTGTCTGTAGTGGCCTGCTCCCTGGCTGGCCACATGGCTAGAGACCCTAAGTTCCCACATGTCAGGGAGGTAACTAAGGAAGACCTGAAGAGCCTATGCCAGAAGGACTTAAGCACAGGGACCATTGAGCTGGTGTTAACACTGCTCACCTCTGCCAGAGAGAGCCAATTTGTCCCCTCCTACCTGTTCCTGATGCTCCCTGTCACTGTCTGCACATGTGTAGTTTCAAAACTGAAGGTGAACTGATCTGTCTGGTTAGGTATTACAGTAGAGTAAGACGCTGTCTTAAAACCACACAGGATTGAAGCCATAGCTCGGTTTGCAGGGTGCTTGCTTGGTATGCAGGAAGCACTAGATTTGATCCCTAGCGCTGAATGGCATGGGGCATGGGGGCCATACCAGCAATCCCAGTACACAGAAGGGAAAGGCAGAAGACCATTCTCTTCTGTAGCATGTAGAGTGATGTTAACCTTGCCTATATGGATTCTATCTCATGGTGGCACTGTCCTTAATCTCAGTACTCAGGAGGCAGAGGCTAGCCTGGTCTACAAAGCAAGTTCCAAAAGAGCCAGGACTACAAAGGGAAACCTCTCAAAAACAAAAACAAACTGGGCGGTGGTGGTGCACACCTTAAATTCCAAAACTCAGGAGGCGGAGGCAGGCAGATCTCTGCCAGTTTGAGGCCAGCCTGGTCTAGAAGAGCTAGTTCCAGGACAGGCTCAAGCTACAGAGAAACCTTGTCTCGAACCCCCCCCCCAAAAAAAAAAGAAAAGAAAATGGCCTTCTGGGCTAGGTGCTGGTGGCACATGCTTTTAATCTTTAATCCCAGCACTTGGGAGGCAGAGGTAGGCAGATCTTTGTGAGTTTGAGGCCAGCTTGGTCTACAAGAGCTAGTTCCAGGATAGCCAGGGCTGTTACAATAGAGAAATCCTGTCGGGGGGGG
>NW_004949166.1:1606988-1608827 GCF_000317375.1 Microtus ochrogaster | reverse complement strand
ATTGGTATAGAACAGGCCAGTACCTTAGGAAAGGGTCAGCCTGTGACTGAGACCACCCTAAGAAATCACTGGCTTCCAGGTGCCCCGTGGGACGGCAGAGTTCTAATCTTGTGCCTTAGCTCACGTGTTTCTGCTCCAAGCAGCCTTATCCAGCATTCCGTTCAGCTCCCCTTTCACGGACGAGGAAACTCGGGTTCAGAGAACAGAGGTCATCTGCCAAGGTCGGTATGCAAGATGGTGGCAGGGCCTGGGTCTGAAGCCAGGTGTGTCCCTTTGCCCTCTCGTTCCGATCTGGAAGATTCCTTCCCCCACCATGGAGAAGGAACGGGGTCTGGGGGGGGGAGGGTTAGGAATTCAAATTGGTAGGACTTGGGGGGGAGGGGATAGGGAGTGGCAGCAGCTAGGACTTGGGCAACAGGGTCCTGAGCCTAGCTACACTAGGAGGGGCCTGGAGCACTTCCTGCCTGCTGAGTCAGAGTCACCTGAGGGACTCCAGGTGGAAACAGATTTTGGGAGAGATGTATCTGGATTGAGGCCCCCAAAAAGCATCCCAAGGTGGAGGGCCAAGAGGTAGAACTTGGTGCAGAGGGTCCCCCGCGCCAGGAGAAAGAGGCCTCAGAGAGGGCCACATTTTCCAGAAGCTGGGAGTGGTCAGCCTCCACAAGGTCAGGCCAGATAAGAGCTGCAATAAGGCCCAGCCTCCCTTGTGATTGTGACCAAAGGCCCTGGCCCTGGGGCTTCCTGGTGTCCTGGCCAAACAGGAGATAGCCCCTTCCCCCACTGCCACAAGAGCTCCAGCAGACCCTGGTGATGAGGAAGATGGAGATTTGGACATTTTGAGCCTTCTCCCAGGCGTCTAGAGATTCCGGATGCCTCGGTACCCTCAACTCGTGTAGACTAAATCCACACTCACTGTTCCTGCCCTCGCAGCTGCTGGGAAGGAGCCTCGGGGAGCGAATCGGCACGTGGCCAGACCTTGTACCCCCTCTACCTTGGGACCCCCTCTGTGCCCATCTCTCTACAAAGACATTCATGGAGGCTTTTGAGCTATGCCAGCCTGCCTGCCTGTCCAACTTACTCACATTGGCCCTAGCCTAGGAAGTAAATGTGCCTATTTATCCGCATTTTACAGGTGGGAAAACCATAGCCCACAGAGGTCAGTTCTGGGGCAACAGGCTGGTCAACACCATGGCTAGGATTTGAAACCATGGGGTGCCCACAGCAACAGAAGCTTGTGTTCTCATCTTTGCTTCTGAATGCACCGTCCTCACCATCAGTCACTCTTGCCGCTGCTCACAACACCCTACAGACACTCAGGAAGACCGTGATTGTGAAATCATGGATTCAGGAAACTCGGTCAGGGGAGAGAGAGGTGGACCAGAGAGTTTAAGGCTGAGCAGGTGAAGCTCACTGACTTTTTGTCTTTTTTTTTTAAAAGAAGGAAAGGTTTATTTTGGCTTATAGTTTGAGGTTACAGTGAGACACCGGGAAGTGCTGTTGGTGGGGTTGCCAGGCAGTCACAACCTTTGTGCACTTCTCCTTAGGAAGCAGAGAGAGAAAGGGGGGGGAGAGGGAGAAACTCACTTTGTAGCTGAGGCTGACCTTAAACGCACGGAGATCTGCCTGCCTCTGCCTCACCCACCCCCAGTGCTGGGATTAAAGGCGTGCGCCACCATTGCCCAGCTAAAGATACACATCTTATATTCATGAAACTGACAAATAATAAAAGATATTTTATCACAGGCGGATCTCTGGGAGTTCGAGGCCAGCCTGGTCTACAAGAGCTAGTTCTGGGACAGGCAACAAAGCTACAGAGAAACCCTGTCTCGAAAAACCAAA
>NW_004949166.1:1605239-1606618 GCF_000317375.1 Microtus ochrogaster | reverse complement strand
TCCTTCCTTCCCTCCCTCCCTCCCTTCCTCCCTCCTTCCTTCCTTCCTTTCTTCCCTCCCTCCCTCCGTCCCTCCCTCCCTCCCTCCCTCCCTCCTTCCTTCCTTCCTTCCGTAATTCCTTTCTTTTCTTGGAAGGCCTTACCTGGTTTGGGTATTAAGCAGATACTAGCTTCACAGAAGGAATTTGGCAGTGCTCTTTGATTTCTATTTTGTGGAATAAGTTTAGAAGAATCGATATGAGATCTTCCTTAGAAGTTAGATACAATTCAGGAGCAAATCCTCTGGTTCTAGGCCTTTTATTCAAGGCAAGACTTTAAAAAAGTTTTAGAGCCCAGTTCCAGGACAACCAGGACTATACAGAGAAACGCTGCCTCCAAAAGTGAATTTTAAAAAATTTTTCAGATTTATTTTATGTGTATGGTTTGCTCAAATGTATGCCCATATATCACATGAGAAAAGGGAGTTGAGACTTGAGTTATGAACCACCGTTATGAGCAGCCATGTGCTTTCAACTGCTGAGCCATTTCAGCCCCAGAGGGAGGCTTTTAATAACAGCTTTACTCTCATAACTTGTAATTGGTCTGTTTGCATTATTTATACCTTCAGGGCTTAATTTTGGTAAATGTCTAGGAATTAGAAATTATCCCATTTCTTCTGGGTTATCCTGCTTTTCCAGTGTCAGTTTACATTGTAGTAGTTTCCCATCGTGGTCTGAATTTTTGTTTGTTTGTTTTTTGAGACAGGGTTTCTCTGTGTTGCCCTGGCTGTCTGAGAACTCACTCTGTGGACCAGGCTGGCCTTGACCTCACAGAGATCTGCCTGCCTCTGCCTGAGTGTTGGGATTAGAGATGTGCACCACCACTGCCCGGCCAGAAGTGTCTTCCTTTATCACTCTCTATTTTATTTATTTTTTGAGGCAGGGTCTGTCTGACACTGAAATTTTAGCTCATGGATTCAGCTAAAGTGGCTGACCAGTGTGCTCTAAGGGTATCCACCCATCTGCTCCCAAGTGTTGAGGCGTCAGTCTGTGCCCCGTGCCTACCTTTGCACTTTGGTTCTGGGGATTCAGACACAGGTCCTCAAGCTCACACTTCAGCCCCTTTACCGACTGAACCATCTTCTTGCACTTCACAGTTTTATTATCCATTAGCTGCTGATGGCCACTTAGCTTGATTATTGTAATTAGTGGCACACACACAAGCAGTAATTAAAAGTCTTCCAACCAAAGTGCTCAAGGCTAGAAGGATTCAATACAGAATTCTACCAGACCTTTGGAGAAGAATAGCTGTGAGTATTTCTTAATTTTGTAAAATATAAAACCAGAGGGAAGCCGGGCGATGGTGGCGCACGCCTTTAATCCCAGCACTCGGGAGGCAGAG
>NW_004949166.1:1604157-1604856 GCF_000317375.1 Microtus ochrogaster | reverse complement strand
CAGGCTGGTCTCGAACTCACAGAGATCCACCTGCCTCTGCCTCCCGAGTGCTGGGATTAAAGGCGTGCGCCACCATCGCCCGGCCTTCATTTGTATTTTAATAAAAAAAGCTTGCCTGAAGATCAGAGTATTAAACAGCCCATTGGTCAGCCTTACAGACTAGGCAGTAGTAACACATACCTTTAATCCCAGTAGCCACACTAGTTACCATAAAAACAGGGCGGTGCCTGCCTTTAATCCCAGTGGTACACCTCTTTAATCCCAGCCCTGGAGAGGATTATAAAACGGGAGGAGACAGCTCTCAGTCTCATCCTGGAGTTAGGCTTGTCATTTTCGGGCTGAGTTAGAAGTAAGAACCAGTGGCTGGCTGCTTTGCTTTTCTGACCTTCAGGTTGAATCCTAGTTTCTCTGAGTTTTTAATCAATCGTGCTTCAGTACTAGAACACATAAACAGACTGAAAGACAAAAATCACATGATCAGGCTAGGCATTAATGGAGCACGTCTTTAATCCCAGCTCTCAGGAGGCTGAGGCAGGTGGATCTCTGTTAGTTTGAGGCCAGGCTGGTCAACAGAATGAGTTTCAGAACGGCAAGGGCTACACAGAGAAACCCTGTCTTGAGAATAAAACAAAACAAAAACCAAGCCGGGCGGTGGTGGCGCACGCCTTTAATCCCAACACTCGGAAGGCAGAGGCAGGT
>NW_004949166.1:1599361-1603262 GCF_000317375.1 Microtus ochrogaster | reverse complement strand
AAAAAAAATTGCATAATAAAACCTTTGAGACATTGAATAAAGAAATCAAAGAACGTACCAGAAGATGGAAGGATCTCAGTGTTCATGGATCCCTGGGATTAATATTGTGAAAACAGCATGCCAACAGTCATCCTATCGGAAGCAATCTACAGGTTTAACTCAATTCCTATTGAAACTCTTTTTTATTTTTTTTTTTAAATATTTATTTATTTATTATGTACAATATTCTGTCTGTGTATATGCCTGCAGGCCGGAAGAGGGCACCAGACCTCTTTACAGATGGTTGTGAGCCACCACCACGTGGTTGCCGGGAATTGAACTCAGGACCTTTGGAAGAGCTGGCAATGCTCTTAGCCACTGAGCCATCTCTCCAGCCCCTATTTATTTTTGTTTTTGAGACAGGGTTTCTCTGTGTGTGTCTTCAGCTATCTTGGAATTCACTCTGTAGACCAGCCTGGTGTCAAATTCACAGAGATCCACCTGCCTGTGCGCCCTGAGTACTAGGATTAAAGGCGTGTGCCACCATGCCGGGGTCCCATCCAGATTCTTTCTTTCTTTCTTTCTTTCTTTCTTTCTTTCTCTCTCTCTCTCTCTCTCTCTCTCTCTCTTTCTTTCTTTATTTATTTCTTTATTTCTTCCTTCCTTCCTTCCTTCCTTCCTTCCTTCCTTTCTTTCTTGTTTGTTTGTTTTGGTTTTTCAAGACACTGTTTCTCCACAGCTTTGGAGCCTGTCCTGGAATGAGCTCTTGTAGACCAGGTTGACCTCGAACTCACAAGAGATCTGCCTGCCTCTGCCTTCTGAGTGCTGGGACTAAAGGTGTGCTCCGGCTGTACTACAGAATTATAGTAATAAAAATAGCGTGGTATTGGCATAAAAACAAACATATTGGTCGATAGAATTGAATTGAAGTCCTAGACAAAAGCCCACACATCTTTGGACACCTGATTTTGAACAAAGAAGCCAAGAATACACAGTGGAGAAAAGATAGCATCATCAGCAAGACAAGTGGTACTGTTCAAAGTGGATGGCTTCTTGTAGACAAAGTAGATCTATATTTTACATCCTGCATAAAACTCAGCTCTAAGTGAATCAAGGACTTAAAAAGAAGACTGGATGCAGTTTTCTTTCTTCTTTTTTAAAAAAATATTTATTTATTATGTATATAGTGTTCTGTCTACATGTATGCCTGCTGGTCAGTAGAGGGTACCAAATCTTATTACAGATGGTTTTGAGTGACCATGTGGTCGCTGGGAATTGAGCTCAGGACCTCTAGAAGAGCAAGCAGTGCTCTTAAGCACTGAGCCAAACTCTCCAGCCCTGAGACAGGGTTTATCTGCGTAGCTTTGGAGCCTCTCCTGGAACTCATTCTCTATACCAGGCTGGCCTCGAACTCACAGAAATCCGACTGCTTCTGCTTCCCAAGTGCTGGGATTAAAGACGTGCACCACCACTGCCCAGAAAAAGTGTTTCTGAACAGAACACCAACAACACAGGCCCTCAGACTGACAATTAAGAAACGAGACCTTATGAAACTGAAAAGCTTCTGCATGGCACAGGACACCATAATTTGGTCAAAGCAACAGGCTACAGAAGGAGAAAAGATTTTTACCAACTACAATTCTGATTGAAGCTGAGTATCTAAAATATATAAAGAACTAAATAACTGAACTTCAAGAAAATAACGAAGCCTGGTATAGTGGCCCATGTCTTTAATCCTAGGACTCAAGAGGCAAAGACAGTCAGGTCTCTGTGACTTCGAGGTCTATATCGAGAGTTCTGGGAATGCCAGAGCTACATAGAGAGACCCTGTCTCAGAAAAAGAAAGAATAGGGTACAGAACTAAGCAGAGAGTTGTTGAAACACAAATAGCTGGGAAACACAGAAATACTTGACATCCTTCTTCTTCGGGGAAAAGCAAGTTAAATTACTGTGAGATTTCATCTTATTCCAGTCAGAATGGCCAAGATCAACAAAACAAATGACAGTTCACGTTAGCAAGGATGCTGGGAAAGGCTCATCTACTGTGGGTGAGAATGAAAACTTGTACAACCACTATTGAAATCAGTGTGGTGATTCCTCAGAAGTCTGTAAACTGATCTACCTCAAGATCTAGCTATACCACTTTCAGGCAAACACCCAAAGGGCTTTTCATCTTACCACAGAGAAACCCTGTCTCAAAAAAACCAAAAAAAAAAAAAAAATTATTTAACTGTTAATTTTTTAAAAAAAATTTACAAGCCAATAGATAGAGCTAGAAAACATATTCTGGCCAGGTGGTGATGACGCACACCTTTAATCCCAGCACTCGGGAGGCAGAGGCCGGTGGATCTCTGAGTTTGAGGCCAGCCTGGTCTACAAGAGCTAGTTCCAGGACAGGCTTTAAACTACAAATTTGGTATCCTTTTTCTTAAATGTGTGTTAGCTTTTTTTGTTTTATTCTATTTTGTTTTATGAGATAGGATTTCTCTGTGTAACAGCCCTGACTGTCCTGGAACTCTAACTCACTAGTGTGGTGGGAGTTGGGCACCAACCACACCAGCCCTCAGGAGGCAGATTCAGGAAGATCCCCGTGAGTACCATACCAGCTTGATCCCGTTCCAGGACAGCCAAGGTTACAGAGTGAGACCTTGTCTCAAAGAAAACAAACTAAGTCAGGTGGTGGTGCTCGCCTTTAATCCCAGCACTTAGGCAGAGGCAAGCAGATTTCAGTGAGTTCAAGGCCAGCCTAGCGTACCGAGTGAGTTCCAGGATGGCCAAAGCTGTTACGCAGAGAAACCCTGTCTCAAGAAACAAAGCAAAACAAAATAAAACAAAACAAAACAAGACCCCAAACCAAGCCACCAAACCAACAAAATGAAAACAACCAGCCCCATAAAAGAAATGAAGGAGGGGGCTTCGAGCCAGAAGCAGCCGCCGGGATGGACGTGTTTCTCATGATCCTGCGCCACAAGACCACCATCTTCACGAACGCCAAGGAGTCGAGTACGGTGTTCGAGCTGAAGCACATCGTTGAGGGCATCCTCAAGCGGCCGCCGGATGAGCAGCGGCTGTACAAGGATGACCAGCTCCTTGATGATGGGAAAACTCTGGGCGAGTGTGGCTTCACTAGCCAGACAGCACAGCCACAGGCCCCAGCCACAGTGGGCCTGGCCTTTCGAGCAGATGATGCCTTTGAAGCACTGCGCATTGAGCCCTTCTCCAGCTCTCCAGAGCTTCCAGATGTGATGACGCCAAAGGATTCTGGAGGCAGAGCCAATGAACAAGCTGTGCAGTGAGGGCCCAGGCTCACCCCCACTCCTAAAGACCCATAAGACCCATTCCCTCAATAAAGATGATTTGGCTGTCCAAAAAAAAAAAAAAAAAGAAAAAGAAATGAAGGAGGGTGGGTAGGAGCTGGGAGAAGGTGGGGAAGGGGAAAGGCATGAGCAGAATACATTGTATGTAAAAAGTTACAAAGGAGGCAAACCAATAGAGAGCATAAAAGGATGTGTTGAGCTGATTAGAAGCACCTCAGGAAGCCAGCTGACCTAGCTATTCCAGGAGTGAAACAGCAGGATCATACAGCAGTTCTAGTTTTCATTTTTTATTAAGGTTTTTATTAACATAAAGTAAATGCATGTAATGATGGATCTCATGGCATTGTCACACATTTATATAGTGTATTTCCATTACAATTACCCTATTACCCTCTGCTGTCTCCCTCCCATTTCCTCTGACATATTCCTTTTACTAACCAGTCTTGGCTCTACTTTATTTTTTCTGGTTTGTAACTTAGTGATTTTTTTTAAAGATTTATTTATTTATTGTGTATACAACATTCTGCCTCCACCATGTGGTTGCTGGGAATTGAACTCATGACCTCTGGAAGAGCAGCCAGTGCTCTTAACCACTGAGCCATCTC
>NW_004949166.1:1592391-1597391 GCF_000317375.1 Microtus ochrogaster | reverse complement strand
TGTTTTTCTAAACAAGGTTTCTGTGTAGACCAGAGTGGCCTCAAACCACTCTGCCTACCGCTGTCTTTGGATTGTTGGGAGCAAACCTGTGTGCCACCACCACCCAGCTTTAATGTGTATTTCTTTGGTTAGAAGAACATTTGACTTTTTTTGGGGGGGGGGCGTCGGACGTTTTTCTTTTTCCTTGAGTTTTTTGGTGTGGGTTGTTGGGACAGGGTCTCACTATGTAACCTTGGGTGGCCTGAAGCTCCTGACAAATTTTTAATTTTATTTTTTCCAGACAGGGCTTTACTATGTAGTCTGGCTGATTCCAAACTCATTATGTAGGCTGGATGGGTTTTGAATTCACAGAGATCTGCCTGTTGCAGCTTTCAGAGTTCTGGGACTAAAGACAAGCACTTTCACCATTTCGTTTTAAATCTATTGTAGTCTTATCAGTTCTAGGCACTGTGTGGGCATGGTGTTCTACTTCTTCCCCTGGTACAACTGACAGCAGTAGCTTTATAATTTGCTTTAATATGTGAGGACAAATGTATCTTTATTTCTGTTTTTTTGGTGTCTCAAAATGGGTAAGATGATAGTTGTTTTTAGCTGTGTATTCTGGTAGACTAAGAATTTTAAGTCTATGGGCTTGAGAGATGGCTTCGCAGTTGAGAGCACTGATTGCTCTTCCAGAGGATCCTGGTTCAACTCCCAGCATCCACAAACAGCTCACAGCTATCTGTAACTCCAGTTCCTGGGGACCTGACACCTAGCTTCGGAGCCTGTCCTGGAACTAGCTCTTGTAGACCAGGCTGGCCTCGAACTCACAGAGATCTGCCTGCTTCTGCCTTCCGAGTGCTGGAATTAAAGGTGTGCTTGGTTCTTATTGGCTGCCTTTTGACCCTTGGGACCTGCCGCGATCACCAGAAAGCTTGGATTAGCATAGGGTGTATAGGGACCTCCTGGTCCTCTGAGCAAGCCCGGTCGACCTTCCAGGGTGTGGTCACAAGGACCCCAGGAGGAATTGGGGTTAGAACTCCCGGGCTTCTCTTTAAAATCAGAACCACTCCAAGCCTTCGTACATCTCAGACCGTGGAGCCGGCAGTCTTCGGGGACTAAACGTTACAGACTGGGCTACTCTGCATAGTTGAAGAACCAAGGGACGCAAACGGATCTGAGAGGCGCAGGCCACCTGACACGGGTAGGTGGTGATGGTGTTGGGGGTTCTGAAGGGTCAGGTTCAGGCTCAAAAAGGAGCAGTCTTCCGTTTGGGGGCTAGGCATAGACATGGGATAGAGAACAGGGTCACTGTTCCATAAGGGGTGCGGGTCAAGTATTTCGCAGTGAGGTTGCCGTCGTCCGGTTCTGGAGCCTGGGTCGGGATCCGGTTGGCGTCCGGGTTAGAGCTCCCGGGGCCTCCCGTGCACCCCTCCCCCATTACGCTGTCCAGCAGCCACCCTGCCCTCCCGGGACTCAGCCCTCTCCGCGGCCCCGCCCAGTCTCAGGGGTCCGCCCCCATGAGGGTCCGCCCCTAGGTCCGCCCCGATGCTCGCCCATTCAGATGTGGGTCAGGGGTGAGCGGGTGGAGCTGACGTCACAAGCTTCCAAGATGGCGCGGAGCGGGCGGCTGTGAGCGGCGCTCTGGGCGCGCTGGGCGGGGAGCCGAGCCGGGCCGGCGGCGGGCGGACAGGGCGGGCGCGTGCGGCGCAGGCCGGGCGCCGACGAGTAGGGGCCGCTGGCAGGCACATGAGGTAAGCGGCGTCCTCGAGTGAGGGGGGCGCGTTCCGGGCGCGCTCCCGGAGAGGGGGGCGTGGGCGCGCGTGGGACGAAGCGCGCGCACGGCCCCTAGTCCCGAACCGAGGCGCACGCGGGACCCCGGACGGGCGGGGGCTTTGTGGCCCAGGTGCCCGGCGGCTTGCGGGCAGCATGGGACTCCGGGCACAAAGCCCCCGGGGCCGCGCCAGTCCTGGGGCGCGAGTCTGTGGTGCGGGGGTCGACGGGGTAGCGGGCGCCGGCTCTTTGTGCCTTTTCATTAGCAATCTAATCCGAACGGCGTCGGGCGAGCTGTGCTGCCTGACAGGCGGGCGGACTCCCATTATGCAAACGGCTGTGTGCCTGCGGCTGCCCCTCGCTGGGACGTTTTTCAGAACTGCGCTTGTGTACGGTCTGCTGTCCTTTACCTCTAGTCCCCTACCTGGCTGGGAGACTGGCCGTGGCAGGGCCAAGGACGGGCTCGGAGGGCCCGGCTCCGGGCTGGGTGGGCTTTCTGCCCTGCCCCCAGACCTTTGCTGAAGGCAGCCGCCTGGCAGGAAGAGAGATGGGCTTGGGGGGAGGGGGGAGGGTGGCAGGAGGAAGGGACTGGCTGGCTCAGGGAGTGAGCTGAGGGGCCCTAGCTTGTCATTCTCTGTTTATCTTCCAAAATGGTTCCTATGCACACGGGCCTGGGTGTGTGTGCTGGGGGAAATGCCTCTCCCAGGGGGGCACTGACTTTAACGTACTTGGAGAGATTGAGGCCAGATAATACTCCCAGCAGCCCCACCCAGAACAGTTTTGGACTGCCTCGAGAGTCCGGTGCTGATCTCGGCTGGCCGGAGAGATTTAGAAGTTATTTACTTACGTCTTCTGCCCCCTTCTTCACAGTGTCTTTTCTAGTTATAATTGTCAGGCGCATTTGGAAAGCGGTGTTCCAGGCCCCTCACTCCCAAACAGCAGGAGGGGTGTAACACGGAGAGGCCACCCCCACTGACATATGTGGTGGTGGGGGAGGGGCGGCTCCTTGCCTATAGGAATCCTGTGGCTGTGGATTGTTTCTGGGGTTTGTTAGCTGTGTCTTGCTCCTAGGGCAGGGAGATCGGGCATGTAGTGGAGGGGTTCACCTTCTAGGCTGAACTTGGGACTTCCCGTCTGGGACACCGGATGGAGGAGGGATGGAACCAAATCCTAGAGGGCTGCCAAATTCATTATTGCTCTGATTCCCCCTGGCTTTGCCTCTCCCCTGTTCTTATCTGCCTGTATCTGGAATCCGTGGCTTTCAAACAGACATTTTTAGGATCGTGGCCTGGGTGACCACTCTAGCCCTGGCTCAAGGAGAAAAGGTATGCTGGGTGGAGCAGGGCTTCTGGAGTAGTCTGAAATAAAGCAGACGGGCCAGCCTGGCCTCTAGAGACAAACGTGTGACTAGCAGAGTCCTTCAGACCAGGATTTCTGCAAGAAGTCATGTTGCCTGCAGGTGATCTTTCTGTCCTGTGCAGTTCAAGTTTTCATGAAAACCTACAAGGTTTTTCCAGAAAAGCTGGGAAGAGTCTTGCCTCTCTGCTTGTGGTGAGTGGGGTTAGCTGTTTGCTCAGCTTTCTGCTTGGCCTCCTGGCTTTCTACAGGCTGGTGGTACGGTGTTGGAGAGTGCTTGTCGACCCACTCCTCTGGCTGTTGGAGTGCTGCTGTGTGCCCAGAATTCCTTCCTGCAGTGTTTTCCTGCCAGTTGTTGGGACTTGTATATTAGTCACTGAGCTTTTATGAGCAGTTCCTGAAAAGAAAAATCTTCTGTTTGCTGCCTTCGCATAGAGGAAAAAGCAGCTTGAGGGAGCCCTGCGTTGAATGAAAGCCAAGCTAAAATGGTTTGCTGGAAGGCCAAGAGGAGGTGCAGGCAGGCAGAGGTAATGTATCCCATTGCTGCCTTGGAGTACCTGCTCTGAGGACAGGTAGGCAGGATACCTTCCTCACTTCCTGGTCTTGGCCAACAGCCTAGCCTCTTCCACAGGCTGCAATCCTAGATTAATCCTCACATAGTGTTTTCTTTCCACAGATCAGATTTCTCATTTTGTTAATAAGCACAGCCTCTGATCCACTTGAAGTCAGCTGTTGTGGACCGAGAGCAACAGGGTCTTGCATTATTGAGCTTCAGGGAATGCTGTGGATCTCCCTGAGACTTTATTGCCTGTCAAGGTCAGGCTTGAAGGGGTGAGGTTAGGGGCATGAAGTACCTTTCCCCCTTTTAACTGGAGTTGGAGTTTGTTAAGAGATGTGCTGGCACGCACCATTAATCCCAGCACTTGTGGAGGCAGAGGCAGGTGGATCTCTGAGTTCTAGGACAATCGAAGATACAGAGAAATCCTGTCTTGGAAAACCCCAAGAGAGAGAGGTTATTACTTTCATTTATTTTTATATGTATGCATGCTTGCATGCCTGCATGTATGTATGTGGATTGCAGTCTGCTAGAGGTCGGAGGGACAACTCACAGGCGTGGTGCTCTTCTTCCACTTGTGCAGTTCACTTTGCAGTCAACCTTGGACAGTGATGACCCTCTTCCCCACTTTACCACCTCACTTCTAAGACAGAGACAGCTTGAATGTAACCTTTGATTATAAGAGGATTGATGCGGACAGTGTGGGTGGCAGGTATAGTGGGAGGGGCCATTTGTAGGCTGGAGGAGGGCACTAGATGCCATGCTAGGTTGTTTTTTTTTTTTTTTTATTTTTATTTTTCATGACAGGGTTTTTCAGTGTAATTGCCTGGGCTATCTTGGAACTCTCAGAGATCCACTTGCGTCTTTCCCCTGAGTGCTGGGATTAAAGGCATGGGCTAGCATCCATGCTAGGTTCTTGGTGGCAGAGCTGAGGGATTTTTCTTCTTTTTATTGCATTTATTTATTTGTTATATGTGTGTTTGCTGCCTGCGGGAGCTGTTGTTGCTCTGTTTTTTCCATGTGGGTCTCAGAGATTGAACTCAGATTGCCAGACTTGGCAGCAGGCAACTTTATTTACCCTGTCTTGCCAGCCTTGTTTTTGTTGTTTTAGATAAGGTATCACTGTGTACCCAGATATGCCTCAGACTTGTGCTCCTGCCTCAGCCTTCCAGAGTGCTGCAGATATAGTGTGCCCCTTCTTGGGTAGCTGAGATGAGGGTTTTTCTTTTTTGTTTTTTTTGTTTTTGTTTTTGAGACAGGGTTTCTCTGTGGTTTTGGAGCCTGTCCTGGAACTAGCTCTTGTAGACCAGGCTGGTCTCGAACTCACAGAGATCCG
>NW_004949166.1:1583678-1591962 GCF_000317375.1 Microtus ochrogaster | reverse complement strand
GGTCTCGAACTCACAGAGATCCGCCTGCCTCTGCCTCCCGAGTGCTGGGATTAAAGGCGTGCGCCACCATCGCCCGGCCACTGCTCTGCTTTTAAGGCCCAGTGATAGGTATAGGTGTCATTCCAGTTCAGCGGGGTTCTCCTGAGACTGAGGCTAATAACTTGCTGGGATTGGAGGGTAAATGCCTTTAGCTTGAGAGCCTTTGTTACGTGATGTCTGTAGATACTTGAGCTCAGACCCGAGAGGGATGTTAGAGAACCTTTTCTCCCCAAAAGACTGGATTTCTATTAGAATCTTTTAAACAAGCCTTTTAGACAAGTTTGTCTGTATTAACTGGTGTGTGTGGGGTGGGAGGGAGAAGGAAGCTTGTCCCAAGGTTTAGGAAAGGTCCTTAAGGAGCAACTGTTTAATTGAGCCTGCTGGAAGATGGGCATGGGGAACCCTAGTAAGCTTGATTCCCTGAAGGCCAGACACTGCCACAGCCCAGAATGGTATGGAAAGGTACAGAAAGGTAGACCCTGGGAAGGGCATGACTAGAGTGAATGGGTGTGTGACCCCATGACCCTTCCTGGGACCTTCAGGAAGTCCACCATGACTGATGAAACTACTCTAGGAGGAGGAAGAAGCATGGTTTCAGGCTTGAAGAATGGGACTGGGGATCTTTTAACCTTCAAGGTGAGAAAGGGTGAGTCAGCCCCTTGCATCTAGGCCAGAAGTCCCTCCTGTTCTTTGTGAGGTGGAAATGGGTGTAGGTCCTTGTTTTCCTGATTGACAGTGAGCTACCCTAGAAGAACTTTTTCTGTGGGGGAAAGAGGGAGGTGTGGGGATATGGAAAGTCAGGCTGTTCTTCAGGTTGCCATGTCTGTCCTGGGATTGCCAGAGTGACAAGGATGAAGGGTCCAGGTGAGAGCGAGCCTACTGTGTGGCTGGAAGGGCTGCTGGCTCAGTGAGTACAGCTGCAAGGAGAGTTGTTCTTTGTGGGTCTGGGGTCTCAGGCCTCCTTCCTAGCAGCACCAGTGACCAGATGCTCTGGCTGGTGGGAGGGGCCGCTTCTACTTCCATATAGGGGTCTGAGCCCTGTTGGAATGATCATCAACCCAGTTCTGGGCTCTTCAGGTGAAGGACCCCATAACTTGAACCCTGTTCATGGTCTTTGCAACTCCCTTATCATGCCGCTTGGAAGCAGGTGGATTCCTGGTGAGTTTTTGTGCACAAAGTAAATGAAAAGGGAGGGTGGGACCTGAGACCTCAGGGACCTCTCCTTATGTGGACAGAGTGGACAGAGTGTCCACACTGTGTGGGATGGACTGCATGTAAGCCTGGCACTGTTGACTTCTTCTTTGGGGAGCTCAGTTTATCCCTAAATGGGTCCTCTGTTTTCTGCAGTGAAACTGGTATTGGTCAGTTTTGAGAACCACTGCCCCACCAAGTGGCATATCTTTGTTTATAACAGAACCAAGCAAAAGATTGAGCGTTAAGACTGAGTAGGCTATGCTGTTAATGATTTGGAAAGGCACAGTGGGGTTAGCAGTTACCCAGTGAATGAATGAATGGATATGGCAGACATTGGTCAGTAGAACACTGAACAGAGGGTGAGTAGCAGGGCCTGAGCATACATACACTGAGGGGCTGCTCAGTGTTCTCTGCGGAGCCACCTCCTTCCCTGTGCCCCAAGATTCAGTCTCACCAACCCTGTAACCTGGGCTTCCATAGTTGACTGACCTTGGCTTGGTTACATTCTTGGGTTCTCATTGGCCTCCTTTGTAACCTGGCTTTGTCTGACAAGCCCACCTTGACCCCAGCTGAGATGTGACTCAGATAGGCACTGCTGGGACTGCTGCCTCTGGTCTCTTTGCCCCCAATGTCCCTGGGGGAGACGTTGGTCCTGGAGGTAGTTTCTGGGCTGCCTTATATAGGCAAGGTAAGGTGCGTGAACTTCCACTAAGGACTGGAAGGAAGGGTGGATGATGAGAAAGGATGTGAGCAGGGTTTCAGACTTTGCCTCTATAGGAACAGAGCAGTGGGATGCCCTGGTGTTTAGTTTGTGGGTTTTTTTTTTTTTTTTTTGGTTTTTTCGAGACAGGGTTTCTCTGTGGCTTTGGAGCCTGTCCTGGAACTAGCTCTGTAGACCAGGCTGGTCTCGAACTCACAGAGATCCACCTGCCTCTGCCTCCTGAGTGCTGGGATTAAAGGCGTGTGCCACCACCGCCCGGCTAGTTTGTGTTTTTTGAAGTTATGGCAATAATTGTGTGACAGGAGTGTTATGTCAAGACCCCTGGGTGTACTGTCATGGTGATGTCCTGGGTAGGAAGTGTGGTCCTTCAGAGGAGGCACAGCAGCTTAGGTAGAGGCAGTAAAGGAAGAGGGTAGTGACTGAAGAGGAAGATGGGACCCAGACAGAACGACTTTTCCGCTGCGTGGATCTTGGTAGACTAGCTTGAACAAACTTTCGTGAGTAGAAGCTACTTGCTTGGTGGTGGTGGTGGGGTTTACACCCAAGGTGCCCATAATATCCTTTGCGTGTATCGTGTGACACCATACCTACTTTTCTCTAGGCTAGAAATCAAACTTTGATGCTTGCCAGACAGACATTATTAACTGAGCTACAGCCCCAACCCCACCTTTTGCTTCTGCAGGAAGCTGGTGCAGGTGCTCTTGGAGCTTTCCAGAGAAGGGAGTGGTAGAAGTAGAAGAAGGGTGGCCCTTACCCTTGATCAGCCTTGTGGTGGGCATGTTAGGCCTGAGTTGTTTTTTTTTTTTCCTGAGTTTAATCCTTAGAACATACCTGTGCAGCCCTAATCATTTGATTAGCCCCTGTTGTACAAATGATGGTACAGTTCTAGCAGTGAGTTGTGTGTGGGAGCTTTCACACAGTCTGAGGGCACCTTTTTCTGAGTGGTACTGGGCTGTAATGCTGCTTTTTCTTTCTTGGGATAGGATCTCACTGGTTGTCCTGGAATCTCTTATGTAGACCAGGCTGGTTTCAAACTCACAAGAGGTTCATCTGCCTCTGCCTCCTGGGTGCTGACATTAAAGGCATGTGCCACCACCACCTAACTTCATTTTTTTTTTTTTTTTCGAGACAGGGTTACTCTATAGCTTTTAGGTTCCTGTCCTGGAACTAGCTCTCGTTGACCAGGCTGGCCTTGAACTCACAGAGATCCACCTACCTCTGCCTCCCGAGTGTTGGGATTAAAGGCGTGCGCCACCGCCTGGCCTAACTTCATTTTTTTAATTAAGTTTTATTACAGTAGTTTTCTCTTCCCCTTCCACCCTCCAATACTTTCCATGTACACTACCCTCTTGTTCCCTCTTAAATTCATGGTCTCGTTTTCTTTGTTACTGTTGTATATGTGTATGTGTGTAAATATATAAATACTAAGTCTATTTAGTACTTTGACATATGTGATTTCAGTACTCACCACTTGGAATTAGATAATCCATTGGGGAAGTGGTTTATCTCTAGGGACTAATTCTCTCACCAATCAGTACTATAGTTGCCTGTAGTTCTTTGTCTACTGGTGGGTCCTTCTGTGATTTCTCCCTTCCACAATAGCGTGCCTGTCTGTTTCTTCAGAGCTTTTGCATGGTGTTCCGGAGCCTTAGGTGCAGGAGCTATTATAGATGTGTGTATCCTTGGGTCTGGGTATCTCTGCATTTTGGCCAGTTGGTTGTGACCTCCCTTTTTTTTTTTTTTTTTTTTTTTTTTTTTTGTGCGGGGACGGACACAAGTCTCACTATGTAGTCTTTGCTGACCTGGAACCCCTGCTTCTGCCTCCTGGACTGTGGGCTACCATACAAGGCCCCGAGACTTTTCTGGGAGGTTTTTGTTTTGTTTCAGATTTTCTTTTGTGCCTGGTGGTAGCGGCTTGTTCCTTTAATGAGCCTGATCTGCAGATCCTTGGTGTCCCAGGACAGCCAAGGCTGCACAGAGGAACACTCACTGTCTTGAAAAGCAAAACAAACAAAATTTTTTGTGTGTGTTTGGGTGGTGTGGCAGCGGTATGTGGGTGTGTGCTTGCTGTAACATGCAGGTGGAAGTCAGAAGGCAACTTACAGGAGTCAGGTCTCCCCAGGACTGGACTCAGGCTATAAAGCTTATGAGTTCTGCCAGACCTTTTTTTTTTTTTTTTGGTTTTTCGAGACAGGGTTTCTCCGTGGCTTTGGAGCCTGTCCTGGAACTAGCTCTGTAGACCAGGCTGGTCTCGAACTCACAGAGATCCGCCTGCCTCTGCCTCCCGAGTGCTGGGATTAAAGACGTGCGCCACCATCGCCCGGCTTTTTTTTTTTCTTTTTCCCAAGACAGGATTTCTCCGTGTAGCTTTGGAACCTGTCCTGGTACTCGCTCTGTAGACCAGGTTACCCTCGAACTCACAGAGATCCACCTGTCTCTGCCCCCCAAGTGCTGGGATTAAAGGTGTGTGCCACCACCGCCTGCCTCCTTTTTTCCTTAAATTAGTTTATAGGACCCATGGGAGTTAGCTCTCTGTTTCTTCTTTGTGCATTCTGGGAATCAAACTTAGGTCTGGTTCAAGCATGTACCTTTATATGATCTTGCTGGCCTACAAATGAGGTTTTCTTTTTTCCTTTAAAATTACATCATCTTTTTTTAGAGGGAAGGGTGTTGCACATGTCCGGGTCGGGGAGCAACTTGAGAGAGTAGGGTCTCTCCACTATATGAGTTTCAGTATCTAATTCAGGTATCTAGATTGGCAGCAAGCACCTTTACTGGATGTACTGTCTTGCTGACCCTGGCTGAGGGTTTTTATTTTATTTTTATTTTTTTAAAGATTTATTTATTTATTATACATACAGTGTTCTGGCATGGAGGGCACCAGATCTCATTACAGATGGTTGTGAGCCACCATGTGGTTGCTGGGAATTGAACTCAGGACCTCTGGAAGAAGCCTGTGCTCTTAACCTCTGAACCATCTCTCCAGCTCCATGATTGAGGTTTTTAGTTCAAGTGTAATGGGTGATGGCTCTCAAAGCTGAAGGGTTCCCCCACCTCAGGGGCTGGAAAGCAGAGAAGGTTTCCCTAGACCTTAAAGATTTAGCTTTAATAATAACAGCCCCTTCTGGGATTTCTGGTCTCTGGCACGGTACCTTTGCAGAGCAACTGCAAGAGAGGGCCTTGGTGAAAACCTGGGGACTGTACTTCAAACCTGACACAGCCTTCTCTTCTCCTAGGATACCTGACAACCTTCCCTTCTAGGATTTTTGTTTTTGTTTGTTTGGTTTTTTTTTTTTTTTTTTTTTGAGACAGGGCTTATCTGTGCAGCTTTGACTGTCCTGGAACCCCTTCATAGACCAGGCTGGCCTTGAACTCAGAGATCCACCTGCCTCTGCCTCCCCAGTGCTAGGATTAAAAGGGTGCCACACCAGCTCTCCTAGTATTTTTTTCAATGTGGACAAAAGAGGGGTGCTCAGTCACTGCCCCTGGTGGTATTGGGAGCGGGGTGTCCTAAGTAGATGAGCCCAGGGGCTGGAGCAAGGATGGGAGAAACTGAGCCACAGCCTTCTGAAAGTGCCTCCAGGTGATCAGGCACTGGGCTTGGATTGCCCTTTGACTGTAATGAGTGAACCTAAACTCCAGAAGGCCAGGTGTGAGCCTGAGGCAGCCCCTGTACTGCTGAGGGGAGAGGATTGTTTCCAAAGTCCCACATTCCATGCATGTATGGACGCTGATAAGAGCTCACTGCTTGCTTAGCCTTCTTTGGGTAGAAGGGGACTTTGACTTCATGCCCCCAGCAGGCAGAATGCTCATCCACACATCCTGCTTCCTGGTAGCACCCTTCCCCCACTGGTCTCTGTTGTACCCACAGCCCCAGAGCCTGAGATGCCATTTCAAACAACCCTTTCATTCATTTATTTAAAAATTGTTATTCTAGCTCAGGGGTTCTCAGCCTTCCTAATGCTGTGACCCTTTAATATAGTTCCTCATGCCATAAAATTATTTTGTTGCTACTTCATAATTGTTATTTTGCTATTTTTGTAATATTTTGCTATTAATTGTAATAAATATCTGATATGCAGGATATCTGATACTTGACCCCCAAATGGATTGAGAACCACTGCTCTACCTTGATCCTAGCTCTTGGAGACAGAGGCAGGTGGACTCTGAGTTCCAGGCTCTCCAAGGCTACACAGTGAAACCCTATCTCAGTTTAAAAAAAAAAAAAGTTGTTACACTTTAAAGTGTGCTAGAAAGCCAGTTTATCTAGGATTTTGACATTTTCATGGAAAAAAATATTGCAATGTCAGCCAGGAGGTGGTGGCACATACCTTTAATATCAGAATTCTGAGGTAGAGGCAGGCAGACAGACCTCTTGAGTTGGAGGCCAGCATTGTCTAGAGTGAGTTCCAGACAGCCAGGGCAATACAGAAACCAAACTCTGACTTGAAAAACTACCACCACCAACCAAAAAAGGCAAAAGCTGGGCATGGCACATTTCCTGTAATCCCAATGCTCAGAAAGTGGAGGCAGGAGGAGTAGAAATTCATGGCTAGCCTGGGCTATATGAGACCATGTCTGAAAACCAGAAGAACATTCCTAAGAATATTGTGACAGGGTTTTTGGTTTCTCTGTGGTTTTGGAGCCTGTCCTGGAACTAGCTCTTTTTTTTTTTTTTTTTTTAAATATTTGTTTATTTATTATGTATCTGGCATGTATGCCTGCAGGCCAGAAGAGGGCACCAGATCTCATTACAGATGGTTGTGAGACACCATGTGGTTGCTGGGAATTGAACTCAGGACCTTTGGAAGAGCAGGCAATGCTCTTAACCACTGAGCCATCTCTCCAACCCCTGGAACTAGCTCTTGTAGACCAGGCTGGTCTCGAACTCACAGAGATCCGCCTGCCTCTGCCTCCCGTGTGCTGGGATTAAAGGCGTGCGCCACCACCGCCCGGCTTGTGATAGGGTTTTTAACTTCAAGGCCTAACTAGGGTGGGCAGGAGGGGAGGTGTACAAACAAGTGCCTCCTCAGCTGATGCTGGCATCAGGTGAGGAGCAGAAAGAAAGGAAGAGGAAGGGACTTAGGTGAAAAGGTCATCCATTGGAGGGCATGGCGTATAGGCTTCTCATGACATTTTGGAAGGATGAGGTGGTTTCAACACCTCAGGGAAGAGTTGAATCTAAGGCTGAGCTTGAACTTTAAGGAAAGTGGTAGTGTGGAGTGACGATGTATATTTGAGAAGGATGACATGATGAATTGAACTCAATCAGAAGGGCAGAAACTCAATACTCTATGTGTGTTTTTCCTATATGTATGTCTGCATACCATGTTGTACCTGGTGCCTGCAGAGAAAGGGGGCATTGGATTGCCTGGAATTGGGAAGATTGTGAGTCACCACATGGATTCTGAGTTTTTTAAGAACAAGTGCTCTTAACCCCTGTGCTATCTCTCCAGCCCCCAGATTTATTTATTTTTAGTTATGTTTGTGTATGTTCTTTTGAGTATGTGCATATGAACACAGGTGCCTTGAGGGAACAGAGCTGTTGGGGCACCGTGGATTTGGAGTTACGGGCATTTGTGAGCTGCCTGAAATGGGGTCTTTTGGAAAAACAATAATTTAGCTGAGCGGGCAGTGATGGTGCACGCCTTTAATCCCAGCACTTGGGAGGCAGAGGCAGGTGGATCTCTTGAGTTTGAGGCCAGCCTGGTCTAGAAGAGCTAGTTCCAGGACAGGCTCCAAAACCACAGAGAAACCCTGTCTTGAAAAACCAAAAAAAAAAAAAAAAAAAGAATGGGGTCTTTTGGAAGAACAATAACTTTTAGCTGAGCAGGCAGTGATGGTACACGCCTTTAATCCCAGTACTTGGGAGGCAGAGGCAGGTGGATCTCTTGAGTTTGAGGCCAGCCTGGTCTACAGTGTGAGTTTTAGGACAGCCAGGGCTACACAGAGTCTCTACCCTCTCTCAGAAAACCATAGGTAAATACACAAATAAATAGTTTATAATGAATAAACAAATATTTGTTATCTGTCTGTCTCTGCCATATCTATCTATCTGAAACAAGTACTGTTACTATCCTTGAGTGACAAAAGAACTCATTATTTTGACCAGACTGGACTAGAAATCACAGAGAACCCCCCTCTGGTGGAATTAAAGGAGTGTGTTGCCACAGCCAGCTAAATTTACAAATCCATCAATACTTTCTGACATGAAATATTTAGGCTTGTATTTTTGCTGACTCTCATGAAGCATACTTTTTTTAATTAATTAATTTATTATATATACAATATTCTGTCTGTATGTCTGCAGGCCAGAAGAGGGCACCAGAC
>NW_004949166.1:1577650-1583516 GCF_000317375.1 Microtus ochrogaster | reverse complement strand
GTTTTTTGAGACAGGGTTTCTCTGTAGCTTTGGAGCCTGTCCTCAAACTAGCTCTTGTAGACCAAGTAGGAGCATACTACCATCTTAAAGTTTGTCCTCGTTAGAGGTCATACTATCATGGGCATAGTGGGGTTTGGGATGCCTGCTTTTGGTGTCTTTGAGACAGGCTCTTACTCCGGATTACAGGCTTCGTGGTGATCTTTAGGCTCAGACACTCAGTGCTAGAGCTATAGGCATGTGTCACTGTGGCTGGTCTCACCCCAGCTTTTACCAGTGAGTGAAGAAGCTGTTTCTTGGGGAGATGACTACATAAAAAGATGTGTTTATAAAGTTTAAGAGACCTCATAGGTTTTCTGTTTTACTTTTGTAGAGTTCCTACTTGATTTAATACTTCTTTGGCTGCTAGGGTTGGTTTTAGGGAAGTTGGAGTCTTGTCTCCCACAGCCTTGGGCTAGGTGGCTGCCTAGTGACTCAGCTGTGACATACACCTCCCTCTGGGGTTCAGTTATCTCATTTGAAGGATGTCCCCAGGCAGAGGAGATGATTGTGATAGTGCTTCCAGCTGGGTGGCCCAGCTTCCTGGTGCCCTTTCAACTCCTTGCCTCTGCTGTCACTGTTTGTCCTTCCTTACACATTTACTTTAGCTTTTTTTTTTTCCTTTTTTCTTTTTTAGTGTTGGAGTTTGAACTCAACAGATTCTTTTATACTAGCATGTCCTGTACCAGCGCCTTCTCTTTTTTAAAAAATATCTATTTATTGCTGGGTGATGGCGGCACACATCTTTTATCCCAGCACTTGGAAGGCAGAGACAGGCGGATCTCCATGAGTTCGAGGCCAGCCTGGTCTACAGAGCAATTTCCAGGACAGTCTGGACTGTTAGACAGAGAAACCCTGTCTTGAGGATGATGACAGTATTTAACCCTTGGTTGTAGTGCCGTTAAAATTCCAGCACTTAGCCGGGCGATGGTGGCGCACGCCTTTAATCCCAGCACTCGGGAGGCAGAGGCAGGCGGATCTCTGTGAGTTCGAGACCAGCCTGGTCTACAGAGCTAGCTCCAGGACAGGCTCCAAAGCCACAGAGAAACCCTGTCTCGAAAAACCAAAAAAAAAAAAAAAAAAAAAAACTTGGAAGCAGGAGGAAGGCTGAGGTCAACCTGTTTTCTGTATTAAACTCAACTTCAGCTTGTTAAACTTGGTGGCAATGTGCTGAACTATCTCACCAGCCCAGAGCCTCTTCTCTTCCCACCACCCGTGCCTCCTCTCTCCTTCTCCCTCTGTCTCTCTTCTCTTGCTCTCTGAGACAGGGTTTCTCTGTGTAGCCCTGGCTGTCTTGGAACTCACTCTGTAGACCAGGTTGGCCTCGAACTCAGAGATCTGTCTCTGCCTTTCAAGTATTGGGATTAAATGCTTGGGCCCCACTGCCTGGCCCATGCCTCTTCTCTAACCAGTGTATGTTACCCAGAAAGGCCCCATACCCTTCCTTAGTTACAGTCACTGTTGAGGGTGCCTATGGTATCAATTCTGGGCCTCAACTATCTCTTTCTAGGTATACCATTTATAGTCACCAGCTGCTGGACTTGGCTTAGAAAATGTGTCTTCCCTTGGGGACTTTGTCTACTTGATATCACTGTTGAGTGCTTGGTATAAATGCAGTTCCTTGGGCTTTTCTAGAAGTGGGAAGCTCATGCTCCTGACAGTGTATCTTATAACTAAATATGTTACATCTCCAGGGGCTAAGATGCAGGCTCTTGGGTTGGTGAGGTGATTCACTGGTAAAGGTGCTTGTCAACAAGCCTGATGACTTGGGTTTGATCTCAGGGAACCATATGTTTGAAGGAGAGAACCAACTTCTACAAGATGTCATTTTACACCCATATATATGCTGTGGCCTGTTCATGTGCTCCTCCCTAATAATGAGCGAATGAATCTAAGGAAATGATCAGACTATTCCTGGAGTTTATAGTAGGGCCTAAGCACCTGCATTATAAGACTCACAGTGCTGCTACCGCTACTCCTTGAGCTAGGCTGGAGAGGCCTGTGGGGGGACCATTACTTTGTTCTGCCCTGTCTCTTGAATTCTTACCCATACATTATATATCATAAAATATATAACACATAAGCCTGGTGGTGGTGGCTCACACTTTTAATCCCAGCACCTGGAAGGTAGAGGGCAGATCTCTGTGAGTTTGAGGCCAACCTAATCTACAAGAACTAGTTCCAGGACAGTCAGGGCTGTTAAACAGAGAAACCCTGTCTCAAAAAACCAAGAAAAAAACCCCAGATAATATGTAAACATATATAATATATAGCATATTATATATATATATACACACACACACACACACACACACACATTTTTTTTTCAAGACAGGGTTTCTCTGTTTAGCCCTGGCTGTCATAGAGTCTTTGTAGACCAGGCTGGCCTCAAACCCTCAAACTCTACCTGCCTTTGCCTCCCACATGCTGGGATTAAAGGCGTGAGCCACCACCACCACCACCGCTTGGTAGCCCTGATTGCCCAGCATAGATGCTTGGGAACCACCCTGTGGTTGCTGGGAAATGAACTCAGGAGCTCTGGAAAAGCAGCCAGTGCTCCTTACTGCAAAGCCATCCCTCCAGCGCTCCCCTCCCTCCCTTTTGAGACAAGAATTCTTTTTCTTTCTTTTTTTTTTTTTTGGTTTTTCGAGACAGGGTTTCTTTGTAGTTTTTTTTGTTGTTGTTTTTTTGAGACAGGGTTTCTCTGTGGTTTTGGAGCCTGTCCTGGAACTAGCTCTGTAGACCAGGCTGGTCTCAAACTCACAGAGATCCGCCTGCCTCTGCCTCCCGAGTGCTGGGATTAAAGGCGTGCGCCACCACCGCCCAGCTTTTTTTTTTTTAAGATTTATTTATTTATTATTTATACAACATTCTGCCTCCATATATGCCCGCATGCCAGAGGAGGGCGCCAGATCTCAGTACAGATGGTTGTGAGCCACCATGTGGTTGCTGGGAATTGAACTCAGGACCTCTGGAAGAGCAGCCAGTGCTCTTAACCTCTGAACCATCTCTCCAGCCCCTCTTTGTAGTTTTGAAACCTATTTTGGAACTAGCTCTTGTAGACCAGGCTGGCCTCAAACTCACAGAAATCTGCCTGCCTCTTCCAAGTGCTGGGATTAAAGGTGTGTGCCACTACTGCCCGGTTGATCTTCTCTTTGAGACCAGACTGGTCTCAAACTCACTCAGATCCACCTGCCTCTGCTTCCCAAATGCTGGAATTAAAGGCGTGTGCCCCCACTGCTTGGTTCAGTCTGTTTGTCTTTAAGCTCCTGTTGTGTTGCAGGTGATCTGGTTTCTGTAATAATTCATCATAATCTCAAATTATTATTTGACTTTGTCAATGAAGATTCTCCTGCTGTCAGCTAGAGTGGCCTGGAGCTGACAGGGCAGATATGGCAAGGAATACTGACACTGAAGTTAAATGGGCTGGGATGAGGCTGCCTTCAAGCGCGCAGGGCCTGGTGTTATTGGTGCTGCACGGTGCCTCTCATCCCTCTGGTCTTTTTTTTTTTTTTGATTTTTCGAGACAGGGTTTCTCTGTAGCTTTTGGTTCCTGTCCTGGCACTAGCTCTGTAGACCAGGCTGGCCTCGAACTCACAGAGATCCGCCTGTCTCTGCCTCCCGAGTGCTGGGATTAAAGGCCTGCGCCACCACCGCCCGGCCCTCTGGTCTTTCTTATAGTGAGGGTTACTTGCCTTGCTGTGGGAGCAGCATGCTTGGACAGGTGGTCTGTGTCTAGGCAGTCAGCTTCAAGTAGGCAGCAAACAAGTCTCTAATAGGTCCCTGGAACATTTCAGGATAGATTTGGAAAAGGCCATAGGCTAGAGTGCTGTCTTTCTCCCCTTTGCAAGAGCTGCCCATTGGGTTGGAGGAGGAAGTCCTTGTGTCTGATACCACGCCACCTACGTTCTTCGTAGAACCTGAGCGTTGCATTTCTTAGGAGCCGTGACAAGAAGAGGGCTGGGCTCTTGGCATTTGAAGTGCCTATTGCTTTCTAGGAGGATGGCTTGGGAGAGAGCCAGGAGTGGCTGGCTAGTATCCAGATCTGGGCTGAATTATTTGTCTGGGCTTGCCCAGAGCAATGAGCCCCACCCACTACTAAGCCCAAACCTAAAGGGCAGGAGGTCAGCACACCTGGCTAGGGGTATTGTTAGAGAGGCAGCAAACCCCCTAACTCCTAGTTCACGCTGGTTAGTGGCTTCACTTTGTGTCTTCTGATGGAGGAGCTAGACTTGTGCCCTCACAGTCACTTAGTTCATGAGAAAAGGCAGGTGTGTGGGGAGGGTATTGTTAATTTTTTGTGACGCTGGATTTGAACCCTAGGCCTTAACATGAGTAAGGCTTCAAGGCCTCCAGGGCTGGGAGGGGAAGGAGCCTGAGTTCCTCCTAGCAGCTCTGTAGTTAGAGGCCCTTCCTGGGAGTGAGGAAAATTGACCACAGCCTCCTTCTCAGCCAGTTCTCACTCTGCTACCTGTGTACTCTTTTCTGTGGGCAAGTTGCTTAACCCCCAAGAACCTTATCTGCAGCTGGAGGTAGAGATAATGGTCCTCAAGCCTGTGGGAGGCTTCACTGACACCAGACCTGCTCAGACCTGTTCAGTCACTGCACAGCCCCCCACCCCTAGAAAACCTATCTCACTTGGGCAGATGTAGAAGGCCAGGATGGATAGGGTTTCATGGAGGAGTCCAGGACAGGCACAGGGTTAAATGGAATCTCCAGTTTGTGGCTGTGCTAGTAGTTGGGTTCTGAACTAGGCTTTGGGAATCGTCTAGATTCTCAGTTGCTTAATCTCTTACAAGCAGTCCAGGCTTGAGGAGAGCCACATGTGGAATATGAGATTACCATAATGGTGAGTGAACCAACTTCTCTCACTGAGGTTATGGACAGTAGTAACTGTCTCTGGGGCCCTCTTTGACGCTAGTACTAGTTAGATGTGCTTAAATCTCTGGGGTATAGAAGCTGCCAAGTCGCCATGCTGTGTTTATCGGTGCTCCTGAGCTCATAGCTTATCCCTCTCCTGGTAGTGGCACTCAGGAACGTGGATAGTAGAAGAAACTCCTTGGGATGAGCCAGGCAGGAACCTCCTCTTAGTCCCCCAGACCTTCTGCGGAAGCACACTACTGGAAAAGTATGGCTGCCAGGATAAGGAAAAAAGACAGGATGAGAAGGTTCTCCAGAGTGTTGAGTGGGATGGACCCCTTTCCTGGCCTTTCCCCTCTTCACCAGGCCTCCTGACTGGGTGTGAAGCAGAGGAATTCCAGTCCAGGTGCCCTAGGATGCCTCCAGCAGGGTTCATTCCTGCCTGAGGGAATCAGGCATTGAGTGGAAGGGTGAGGCGTATCATGTGGCTTGAAACCACACCCTGAGTCTGGGCCTGAAGTCCTCTTGTCTTAGAAGCTGAGCTACCAGCTTGATGTCCAGAGAGAGTTCCAGGAGGCACAGCACGGCGCTGAGTGTGCAGCTTCTGGAGATCATGGCACTAGGCAAGGTGGGTGTCTAGGCTGATTTGGGGCAGCACTTTCTGGAAGGATAGAGTGGAGTCTTTCTTAATTTCTTCCTTAAACAAGAATCGCTTTCATCTTAAAATCTTCTCAAGTCTTTATAAACGCTGGGCCATAGCAAGGCTCTCCTATCCCATTGTTGTGTATAGGGAAGAGGAAGCCTTCTCCTTCCCTAGTTCTTAAGGCTACATGGACACTGTATCCTTTTCCTCAGCAGGGTCATGGCGGTCCTTCCCCCAGTCAAGTTTCATTCTGAGGGGCAGGAGGCAGTAGCTGATGGTGGGAAACTCAGGCTCTGCTGTCTGTCGTTTTCATTGGCTTTTTTTTTT
>NW_004949166.1:1564165-1577184 GCF_000317375.1 Microtus ochrogaster | reverse complement strand
GAGAGAGAGAGAGAGAGAGAGAGAGAGAGAGAGAGAGAGAGAGAGAGGGGTGGTGGTGGTCAGAGGACAACCAGTCAGTTCTCTGTCTCTCCTGGAGCTAAGTAGATTAGGCTGGCCCTTGTTTTTGAGGCAGGTTTTAGTCTGATGTTCATAATGGTTTTGAACATGTAACCCTTGTGCCTCTGAGGCCTTCTAATTAGTGAGATTATAGCTCGGAGCCTTCACACCTGGTTTAAAATATGAAAGAATATGTATTTCAGTCTTATTTTTTCCCAAAGTGGTGTAGCACAAAATCAGTTAGTAGAAATTGTTTAAGTGTCACAATTGAGGTGGTTATGTGTTGCTTGTAACCCCAGCTCTTGGGAGATAGAGGTGGGTGAAGGTCATCTTGCTGCCTATAGCAAGTTGGAAGTCAGCCTGAGATATATGCAACCTTGTCTGAAAGACTATTAGAATTTTATCCTATGGGTCAGTGATTATTTGGTCATGAGACCAAAAGGTAAAATCACTAGTGTCCTGTCGTGTAGAGTATTACGAGGCTGTGTTATCCTGAGTTAAATGCATTTCTAAAACCTCTTGGAGGGAGCTGTATGGTGTGTGCTGTGGTGTATGTGTACTACGCTAGCCCATTTCTGTGTTCACAGACAACCCTCAGAGAGGGGCACGTGCCTCTAACTTTTCTGTGATGGGAATTAGTGAAAAAGGAGGATAAATGGGTGCATACTATTCCATCAAGGCCATATACTGATATCTAATGTGGGGGCCAGGAAAGTAACCCAGAATTGTATTATTTCTTCTATTTGTGTTTACAGTAGATCAAGTTGGACCTTGGCGGCAGAGGTCAGACTTACTGGGCCCACCCACAGGGGAAGCCTGTGTAACTGGAGGTTTCTAGACAAGAGGCAGTTTCTGTGCTGGCTTTCTCCTTTTCCTTGGCTTCAGAAGGATTTGTTTTGGTCAGCCCTGAGATCCAAGGTCATCTGTCCCACTGACCCAGGTGGCTATAGGTGCCCGTTTTGGGTTCGCAGTCCTGTCAGGCTTGTTATCCTTAGTTAATAGGCACTGCTACCTGTTAGGAGCTGCTGGGTGTTATCTGGCTTTTCCTGGGCAGACTTATCTAGCCACTTCTCAGTCCTCAGTCCCCCATGCACTAGCTTCTCCAAGGGAAGTACTGAGGGTAGACACCAGGTCGCCAACATTCGGACCGGACCGGGAAGAAGAGAGCAGTGATTTGTAGGTGCAGGGCCTCCCGTGGAATGAGGACTCAAGATCTCTGTAGGGCTGGCTTTATCTCCCCCTGGTGGAGGGCACTGGTAAGGACCTTGACGAGCCACTCAGACTAACCTGCTGCACAGCAGGCACTCCTGCTGTCCCAGTCCCTACCGAGGGCTCCGTAGTTTCTGGATTTGGGAAGGCAGAAGGCGGACAGGGCTGGTTTAGGCTGCTTGGCAGGTGTCTGGCTGGCTAACGTGAGTTACCTGGTTCTATGGTTGTTACCCATCTCGCCAGTTTTGTTGGCTTCTGTCCCTTGTCCTTTGGGTGACCAGCTAGCTTCAAACTCGAGCTTCAGAACTAGTTCTTTGTTCTGTGGCCTTTGGGATAATGGAGCTGCTCCCAGGGCAGGAGAGACAGCTAACCCCCTGAAGCCAAGGACAGAGACCTCAACCTAAGGCCTACACCCCAGGTCTGGTCACATTCCTGAGGGACCTGCCCTCAAGGAGTGGGGGAAGGGCTGGCAGAGAAGGGTTCCTGGCTGCTGCAGGTTCTTTCTACTGACTTCTAGGGGAAGACCAGGCTGTTGGATCTATAATCTCAAGATTCCTCATCCTGTAGGACTCAGAGTGGAGCACCCTTCACCTGGGACTGCTGTTGGCTGTTTTGTAGGGTTGAACTGTGCTGTGTCTCCAATAGAAGGGAAACGTGGCAGATGACTGTTATAAACAGCCCTTCCTCTAGTGGTTCCATTTTGATCTTTTGTTATGTAAATAAGGTCAACCTTGCTTTAGCCTCCCACGGTGACTTCCAGGGATTTTTCTTTTCTTTGTTTTCTTAAGACTGGGTCTTTCCTTGGCAGCCCCAAACCCTCTTATATAGAGCAGGCTGAATTTACTTGCAGACACCCGCCTGCCTCTGAGTCCTAGGATTAAAGGTGTTGGATTAAAGGCGTGGGCATCTATGCTGTGTTTTAGGGGTTAGGCAGTGCCTCCCTGATATTAGATCCCGCATTTTTTCTTTTGTCTCTTGTTTTGTTGGTGGACCTGTGTTTGGGAGTAAAATATGTGACCCTCCTTCATGCTCCTTTCTTCCCTCCTAACTGATGCCTGCCTTCTTCTTCCAGGTAACCAGGCTTTGATGCACCCTCAGGAAGTCTGCGTACTCAAGGAGGCCACCCCCGCCGGCTGCTGCTCACATGGTGTCTGGGCCCCTGGCACTCCGGTAGGCTGGGAGAAGGAAGAATCACCATGGTTTCCAGTTCTTGGGGTTTTCTGGGTCTTTCATACAGCTTTGCAGTGTAGACTCTGCCCTGACTTGAGTCCATTGTATGTGCACAGAGCAGGCAGGCAGCATGTGAAGAGTCTAGGACTTGTGGCCAAGGCCTGCGACACCAGGTATTATTGCTAGCAGAGTCGGCACTGCTGTTGCCCTGGCACTGATACTTAGGGCCATACCTTAGGCTCTTTGTTTCTGCCTAGCTGGTAGACAAGTTTGGTTTTCATTGCCTGGGCCACATAGTCATCTCTGACTTGCTTCAGTTGTGAGCAAGGAGCAGGCTGAGCCCTCTGGTAAGTGCTTTCTGGAAGACTGAGTGGTAGTGTTGTACATCTGTGTTAATTTGCGGTGTATTCTGGAACTTCGGGATAAATGGGATTTCCTTCTCTGAACAAGGGCAGGTGTTGGGTTGAAGACAACTTTTTGTCGTTTGTGGGGACATAGCAGGCCCACCCAGGTGGACAGGACTGTGGCAGGACATCATAGGTGGTGGAGCGCTTCAGAAAAATTCAGCTCCTTACACAAATCGGACCCAGAAGCCACATATGGTAGTGTACAGTCCATTTAATGCGGGTGCTCCAAGAGGAAAGGGAGGTCAAGTTAGTGAGTACAGGCCAGTCTGGTTTTCATATCGAGTTCCAGGTCAGGTGGGTCTACAGAGGGAGAGATTGCACCCTAAATGGGGAGATGCAGAGCTATTTGTAAGCTGTTGGAGCCCCAGACTCTTGCTATGCTGCATTGCTGGCAGCAGTGTCTCCATGGCCTGTGGTTTCAGGAAGCTTTCGAGTGGGCTCAGGTAGCCACTTAGGCACTGGAATACCCCCTTTTGGGTGGAAGACAAGGCTGGGCATGTGGAGTTGAGTGCAGCTGAGGTCTACTAGGAGTACTTCTGACCCCCTGGGGCCTTTGGTACACTTTGCTGTCTGTGCACCCCTGGGGCACTGTCTGTGGTGTGTCCTGCTTGCCTGAGGTACTTCTCATAGGTGGACAGAAAGCGTGGACCCCACCTGCACACACTGCTGTTCTGCTGACAGGTTCCTTTGGAGACAGAGGCATTTGTGAGTGTTTTACTCAGTGACTACAAGGGAAGTTTATGCAGCCTGTCTGGAAGGGACAACTCACTGCCTTTCCCAGACCCCAGATGGCAAACTGTCTCTCCTAATAAGGATGCAGAGCCCATGAGGTTCACAGGCTCAGATAGTGCTCAGTTAGTGTCTCCAGATAGTGGAGAGCTTGTAAGGATCCAGCAGTTATGGGACAGAGAGTACAGTATCACGGTCAGGACCAGGAGCTAGCAAACCGGGAACCCTTGTCTACCTGGAGGGGTGTTTGAGAGTATACCAGGGTAGAACAAAGGTGGCAGGCCAGAGACTGCCAAAGGAACTGGGTTTGGTTTATAGGGTTTTTTGTTTGCTTGCTTTTTTTTTATCTTTTAAAATTTAACTTTTCAACACAAGGAAATTACCGCCCCGCCCCCGCCCCCCCCCAAAATCTGGAAATCTGGGAAGACCAGTCCTGTGGGTTTACATGCCTAGGCAGGACTGGCCAGTTTATTCTGTGGCCCCTAGTTTGTAGAGGGGCATTTGCTCTCCAACTTCCATTGCCACCTGCTGCCCACTTTTTATGTTCTCAGCCTGGGAGTGACTGACTCTTAGAATTGAAACCAGTAACAAAGTAAAATTCAAACCTCACTAAATTTTTTTTAGAATTGTTTCTGTTTATGTATCTAAGTGTTTTTGCTTACGTGTATATATGTGCACCACTTGTGTGTCTGCTCCTGTGGAGGTCATAAGGGGTCAGATCCCCGGGAACTGGAATTACAGATGGCTATGAGGAGCACCAAGAAGCCATCTCCAGTCTGTAAGCCACTGTTTGCTTGGCACCTTTATTTATCATAACCTCTTTTTTTTCATGTGAGTGAACGGCAGGGGATGGGCAGATACACTCCCCTTTCTCGTGAATGGAGACCTGTCCTGTTACACTGTGCCCCAGGAGGGTGGATTTGGGTCGACTCAGTGCATACCCTGTGCCAGACCTTCATGCAGGCTGCAGGTTAACTATCCTGCCTGTTCTTGCCCACAGGTGGTGCCCGTGGGCAGGGCGCAGGGACATGGGGCCAGACATGGAGCTGCCCAGCCATTCAAAACAGCTCCTGCTGCAGCTGAACCAGCAGAGGACCAAGGGCTTCCTGTGTGATGTCATCATCATGGTGGAGAACTCTATCTTCCGGGCCCACAAGAATGTCCTGGCTGCTAGTAGCATCTACTTCAAGTCCCTGGTCCTGCATGATAACCTCATCAACCTAGATACAGATATGGTTAGTTCCACCGTGTTCCAGCAGATACTGGACTTCATCTACACGGGCAAGCTGCTGCCCAGTGACCAGCCGTCTGAGCCCAACTTCAGCACTCTCCTCACTGCTGCCAGCTACCTCCAGCTGCCTGAGTTGGCAGCCCTCTGCCGCCGCAAACTGAAGCGAGCTGGCAAGCCCTTTGGCCCTGGCCGAGTGGGTGCTGCTGGTATGGGGCGACCAACCCGTAGTCAGCGGCTATCCACAGCCTCTGTCATCCAGGCTCGGTATCCAGGGCTTGTAGATGGGCGCAAAGGACACCCTGTTCCCCAAGAGGTCCCTCAGGCCAAAGGATCGGATGATGAGCTTTTTCTGGGCAGCTCTACCCAGGAGAGCACACATGGCCTGGGCCTGGGGGGCTGCCCAACTGGTGGGGAGGTGGGCCTGGGGGCTTGTAGCAACAGCACCAGTGGGAGCGGTGGGGGCTGTGAGCAGGAACTGGGTCTGGATCTGTCCAAGAAGAGTCCTCCCTTACCTCCTACAACCCCTGGCCCCCATCTCACTCCTGAGGACCCTGCCCAGCTGAGTGACAGCCAGCATGACTCACCTGCACCCACTTCAGCCTCCACGCTGCCTGTTGGCAACAGTACCTCATTTGTTGAGCTAGGGCCCCCTCCTGATGAGCCCATGGATCTGGAAGGGGCTGAAGAAAACCACGTGAGTCTGCTGGAAGGACAGGGCGGGCAACCTCGCAAGAGCCTACGGCATTCAGCCCGCAAAAAAGATTGGAACAAAAAGGAGTCTGTGTCTGGGTCCCCATTTGACCGGAGAGAAACTGGGATTAAGGGTTCCAACCCAGGGGAAGAAGGTGAGGGGCTTGGGGACAGGGTTCCCAATGGCATTCTGGCCAGCAGTGTTGGTGGAAGTGGCCCCAGTGGGTCGTATGGGGAGCCGCCATACCCCTGCAAGGAAGAAGAGGAGAATGGCAAAGATGGGAGCGAGGACAGTGGGCAGAGTGGGAGTGAGGGGGGCAGTGGCCACACTGGCGCCCACTATGTGTACCGGCAGGAAGGCTATGAGACAGTGTCGTATGGAGACAACCTCTATGTGTGCATCCCTTGCGCCAAGGGCTTCCCCAGCTCGGAGCAGCTCAATGCTCATGTGGAGACACACACAGAGGAGGAGTTGTTCATCAAGGAAGAAGGAGCTTATGAGACCGGCAGTGGGGGTGCAGAGGAGGAGGCTGAGGACCTGTCAACACCTAGTGCAGCCTATGCAGCTGAGCCCCGTCCTTTCAAGTGCTCAGTCTGTGAGAAGACCTACAAGGACCCGGCCACACTGCGGCAACACGAGAAGACACACTGGTTGACGCGGCCCTTCCCCTGTAACATCTGTGGCAAGATGTTCACACAGCGAGGCACTATGACACGCCACATGCGGAGCCACTTGGGCCTGAAGCCCTTTGCCTGCGATGAGTGTGGCATGCGCTTTACCCGCCAGTACCGCCTCACAGAGCACATGCGTGTGCACTCAGGTGAGAAACCCTATGAGTGCCAGCTCTGTGGGGGCAAGTTCACCCAGCAGCGCAACCTCATCAGCCACCTGCGCATGCACACCTCCCCTTCCTAGAAGCCAAAGACCCGAGGGAGCCCTCTGCAGACTTGCCACTTGGGAACCCACGGAAGGAGGAGTAAGGAAGCATGGTGGGAGGGGTTGAACCCCAAAGTCTGGCATGAGGCTCCCAGCAGCTTCTCTGGCCCAGCCTCCCCACACCCAGAGCTTTAATCAACAGTGTACCAAGGGAAGCTGAGAGGAGAGAAGCTGCCCGGGCCAGCCCTGTGCGTGTGGTGCTGGTGACTATTCTACCTCCCCGCCCACTTGGCTCCCCAGCTCCCTGAAGGGGCTGCTGAAGAGCTGGTGGGAGCCCATCATGTGGTGTCAGTGGGACCTGGTCCCTTTCCTGCGGTCTGGGCTGGGGGAGGCACAGGGCTTCCCGTGGTCAAGTGGTGCCTGGAGCAGGCCCTCAGCTGGCAGGGACCTCAACTGTGTGTGTGCATGTGTGCTTGTATCTTTGCAGTGCAGTGTGACTCTGGTGTCGGGAAGCTGGTGTCGGGTGGCAGTTCCTTTCTCTTTGAACTGGGGTGGCAACTGCTAGCTGGCACTGGACAGTCAGGGTGACCCCACTGCCTACCTCTCTACAACTAAAGAGCCCTTTGGGCCTGTAATGCTGTTATTCCTACTGAGCTGTTCCTATTTCTTTTTTACAGTTTTTAAAAATTCTTTTTTAAAACCAAAATGAACAATATTTTCCTCCCGCCTCTTTGGGGATGAGCCTGGCTCTGCAGACTGAATGTAACTGGGGCAGCTGCCCCCGCCCTGTCATTTTCCCTCGTCCTGGTGCTGTGGACATGGTTGAACCTGTCTCTCCAAGGCCCCAGAAGCCATTCTTGTGCAAAGGCTTCCCCAGTCCTAAGCCCTGCTTGCCTGGGCTTCCTCAGGAGAACAGGCTTTTCCCATAATTTCTAAGGAATATCACTTGATAGAGGTACTTATTTTATTGAGAACCCCCCCACTCTCATATGTTTTTTGAGGTGTTTGAACTGGAAGATCTAAAGTTTCAGAGGGTGGAGGGGAGGCCAGACTTGGTGCCAGGGCCATCGGTACTCTTGTTGGTATGTGCGTGTGTGTGCATGGCTGTGTGTGTGTTGCTTATGCACAGACGTTTTGCTTCCTTACTCACTAAACAAGGTGGAGAGCCTTGTGATCTTTTGCTACCTCTTGAATTCAATACCACAGTACTGTCGAGGCTGATCCACTTGGTTTTGTTTTCCTACAGTGGGAGTAAACTGGGCTTGGGCTGGCCTGAGCCCCTTGTGGGCCTCAGTGTTCTCTGAAGGGATGATTGCTCTTCAGGGGATGCTGTGGGGGGGGGCAGGTGCTGGGAACCTGAATAACAGAAGCCATGAGAAGGGGCAGCTCCCTGTGTGGGCCTGAGTGAGGTGGAAGTGAGCCGGCCCCATCCTGTGTCCTCCTGAGCTCTGTGTATCTAAGAAGCTACTGCAGAGTCAGAGGTGAGGGGCAGCCTCCACTTAGCAAGTACAGGGTCAAACTGTAAGTCAGCCAGCCTCAGGTGCTTGCATGGGGTCCAGCAAGGGGCAAGACCAGACCAAGGCTGTCTGTGCTCTGCCACAGATGAGCCACAGATCTGGGCCTGTAGAATTTATCATGTTGCTTGATAGATACAATGAAAATAGCTTTTCATTTTCCTTTTGATTTTTTTTTTTTTTTTTTTTTACTTCAGACCAAAAATTGCAGAGTCACATTTCCTGCTCCCACCCCTCCAGAGATCCTCCAGCATGATTTCAGGGACCCAGTGAGTGGCAGGTGTGAGAGTGAGGGTACCTCTACATGGTGCCCTTGCACTGACCCGGTTCTTCATCCTTCACACCTGTAATCAGAGACAGTAGCTGAGTGAAGAACTGAGCCCCATTCTACCCAGGGAAGAGGCAGGGCGTGCTGGCCCCTGCTCTCTACCTACCCACCTCACCTTACCCTACCCCACCAGCACTTACGCCACAGGACACAAAGTCTGTACGGCATGGGAACCCCATGTGGCCTCCCAGGCTGTGGGAAGCCTCATCTGCTGTGCAGAAATTCAGGGACTGGGAGCAGAGCCCCTCAGCACGTCTGTGCAACAGAGTATTGTACCAAGCCTTGTCTGTATGTTAATGAGAAAGCAAAACACTATAGTTTCCTATTTAAGATTTTAAGGGTTGTTGGGCTGGGCGGGATTGACACTTGGTTTGTTTTTCCTTTTCCTTTGTTTCTATTGGTGCATGCTTATGATTGTGAGTCTGTGTGTGTGTGTGTGTGTGTGTGTGTGTGTGTGTGTGTGTGTGTGTGTGTTAAGAGCCTCAAGGAAATCAGGCCATAGGAGGCCAAGGTGGCTTACAGTTCTCTTTTAGTCATTTGATTCCTGAATGTTTTGGAGAAACAGGAAACAGAAAATAGCAAACATCATGTAGGAAAAAAAGATTTAAAAAAAAAATCAAAAGAAAAAAAGCTCATACCCAAATTCACAAAACCTATTTTTTAAACCAAAGCACATTTTGAATGAGTATGGAACCTCAGTGGGCTCAGAAAAAAAAAAGATACTAATATATTTATCTCATTGTTTACATAAACTTTTACAGTTTCAGACCTCAGCAGCTATAAGGCCAGTCCCAGGGACCTCTTCCCCTCCCTCCTGGGTCCCTCTGCGTTGACCCTTGAGCAGCTCAAGGGAAGAGGCAGCCCTGGGTGCTGGGTAAGGACTAGAAGACCCCTCCCCCCTAGCTTCACCTGAGCCCTAATCCCCATTTTGGGGGTCTCTTCAAGCTCAGCTGCCACCAAAGAGCGTGCACCAAGCTGACCAGCCCCCAGGCTGCCTGGCTGCATCTAAGGGGTGGATGTCAGCCCTGCCCGTGAGCCTTGTGTTAGTTACTGTGAGAGTCAGTCAAGCCAAAAAGCAGGGAGCTTTAAGAAGCTCAGTGGACTCCATCATATGCAAACCCCACCTCGGGCAGCAGAAGTCTGGTCCTTACCTACAGATGGTGCGAACACTCTCAACAGTGTTGTTTTTTATCAATGTTTGTGCAGTGATGAATGTATTTATTTCTCAGACTTAGGGCAAGCTGGTGGAAGCAGGCCCGGCTCTGCCAGTGCCCACTTCCACTGGACCGAGCTACTGCAAGGGCTCTTCCAAGATTGCAAAAAAGGAAAAGATGAACTTTTGAACATTTAAGAATCTCAGACTTGCAGCATAGCCATACACCTCAGCCAGTGACTCCTGACCTCACATGGCCCAGGAAGTGTGTTTCCGTCCATCAACACTGAGGGGAGCCAGGTCCCCACCTGCTGCCCACACTGTCAGTATTCACTGGACTTCAGGTCCTTGTGCAGGAGTGCGATCTGCTGAGCTTCAGCAGGCCGACTGCTTGCTGCCTTCCTGAGTAGGGGGAATCCTGGGCAGCCAGGAGGGCAGGGCTCAGGGAGCAAGTGCTAGGGGACGGAGGCAGAAGCCAAGGGACAAGCCTGAAAAGAATAGACAGGCTCTCAAACCTTGCTGTGCTCCACTAAAAGGACCAAGGTCTTCCTTTCCCCAGTCACTTTGGGGCCAATGTTACTGAACCTATGAATTGGATGCCAGGAATGAGGGCTAGCGAGGGACCCGACCTCAGTCTGACATTCCAACCCGGGAAGGGTGGAAGCTGTGGAAATGAGCTGCCCAGGACCCCCTTCCTAGGATGCCTACAGCTTCAGTCACCTTACTTTAACTTTCTACCAGGGACCCCTCCCCCTACCTCACCTTGCTATTTATTGCTGTAATTTATTGACCTCAAATGCTGCATAACAGACCTCACTTGGGTCAGGGAGTTCCCAGGGTCCCCCCCTCCATTTGGTGGGGCCCCATGGGGCCAGGTGCTTAAAGGAACCTCCCTGTACCTAACCCATCACTTGTTTCCTCCAGGGGCCCCAGGTTGGGCCCCATCCATCCCATGTGCAAATACCTCAGGAGGGATGGGGTATATCTTTTTATTCATTTAATTGGAACTGGAAGAGGGATCACATCCTCTGTGCCCTTCCCGGAGCAGGGGACGGATGCAGGGATCGCACTCCTGTACTGGTCACCACTGTTGCCACTTACCACATTGAGTTTACATCCCTACAGAGTCTGGATGGATGCATTCAGGTCAGAGTGATTTATTCAGGACTGATCTCTCCATTCAAAAGTGTGCAGTCTTAATGTACAGTATTGAGAAACTGTTATTTTATGATCTTTTCATTAAAAGCTTGATTGAAAACTGGTGTCTGTCTTGTGGCTGTCCCCTCCAGCAGAGTGAGCAGGGTCTTGGGTGAACAATGGAGGGTGATTGTCTTTAGATGTGAGCGTTGTCAGAACAATACTGACTCAAGTTAATAAAGGCTGTCCAGAAAGCGCATCTGGTGGAGTGGCTGGGAGGAGCACAGTTATAACTAAGAAAAGGCTGGGAAAGACGAGTCCTCATGGGCCATCTCTAGAGCTAGTGCTGCTGCACTGAGTCTTGGTTAGCTGGAGACTTGATTCTCTTAAAGGGCTGGGTTTGTGGTAGAGTAGTTTCCCCAGGTTGTGCCAGGATGCTAGGTTCAAACTCCCCTGTGTGCACCTGCAAGATGGGATGACTCAAAAGAGATTTGTGAATGTTAAATAGCCCGACTCTTCACCTGGGAGGCAGAGGCAGGTGAATCTCGAGTTCGAGGCCAGCCTGATCTACAGAGTAAATTCTAGGACAGGCTGCAAAGCTACACAGAGATTCTGCTTTGCAAAACAAAAAAGGAAAAAAAAAAGCAACACAGGCCGGGCGATGGTGGCGCACGCCTTTAATCCCAGCACTCGGGAGGCAGAGGCAGGCGGATCTCTGTGAGTTCGAGATCAGCCTGGTCTACAAGAGCTAGTTCCAGGACAGGCTCTAAAACCACAGAGAAACCCTGTCTCGAAAAAAACAAAAAAAAACCAAAAAAAAAGCAACACAACCTGACTCTTACTACTCCTGAAGGCTGAGATTAAAGACATGCCCCCACACCCAGCTAAATTAATTTTTATGTGTATGTCTACTTACGTGTATGTGGGTGTGCTGTGTGTGATGGGTGTCCCCAGATTGACACCTGCGCCCCTAAAGGAACTACTTAGTGGTGAGAAGACAGGCTAATTCCGTTTACAGTGTCAGTGCCCACAGGGTCTGCACCTAATCTGGAACTGGAGTTTTGGGTAGTTGTGGGCTGCCATGTGGGTTCTAGGAACTAAACGCTTGGTCCCCTGCAAAATAACAAGTGAGCCTTTCTAGCCCATCTTTCTGAAGATTTTAAAATACTGTGGTCCTGAGCATGGTTGAATCCAGTTAAGACAAGTTCTCTCACTGTGGTGACCTTGGCTCATGCCTATGTTAGTGATGAAAGTCAAGTTCCCCAGGTTGTGTGGTGCACACCTTTAATCCCAGCACTCAGGAGGCAGAGACAGGCGGGGCTCTCTAAATTCAGGGACTGTCAGGCTACACAAACTATGGGGTTATAGAGATGACTGCAGTTAAGAGCACTGGCTTCCAAAAGCTTCCAAAAACCTAGGTTCAATTTCCAGCACCCACCCACATGGCAGCTAAAAACTAATTCTGGGGGTCTGGAGAGATGGCTCAGAGGTTAAGAGCACTACCTGCTCTTCCAAAGGTCCTGAGTTCAATTCCCAGCAACCACATGGTGGATCACAGCCATCTGTAATGAGAGATCTGGTGTCCATAATTAATAAATCTTTAAAAAAAAGCCACTAATTCTTGTTCCAGGGGTCCAACACCTTCACACAGACACATATGCAGGCAAAGTGCTATTACACATAAAATAGAAATCATTAACAAAATTTAAAAAAATGTCTTCATTTCTTCTGTGAGTGCCATGGTGTGTGTATGGAGTCTGTGGCTTTGTATGATAGTTAAGCCCTCTGCTGGATGAATTCTATCCTAAATCCTGATCCTTCACCTCCTAAGCGCTGGTGCCTAGACCTGGTTTATTTTAAATTCCCATGGAAGTATTCTCTCCCACTCTCCTCTCCTACCCCCCCTCTATTTTTTTTTAGATTTATTTATTAATCATACAACATTCTCCCAGCATGTATGCCTGCATGCCAGAAGAGGACACCAAACCTCATTATAGATGGTTGTGAGCCACCATGTGGTTGCTGGGAATTGAACTCAGGACTTCAGGAGGAGCCATCTGTGCTCGTAACCTCTGAGCCATCTCTCCAGCCCCCCCCCCCCATTCTTGAGGTACTGTCTCATCTCTCCATGTTTATTCTTGAGGCACTGTCCCATCTCTCCATGTACTCATCTTTACCCTGGAACTCAAGAGTTCCTTCTGCCTCTTGCTTCCCATTGTTGGGATTAATGACCAGCCCCAATGTCTTTCCTTAGAAAAAAATTAAAGATTATATATTTTATGTGTGAGCGCTCTGTTACATACATAAACTCTGCCTTGCATACACTGCTGCATGCCAGAAGGGATCAAATCCCATTCCAAATGGTTGTGAGCCACTATGTGATTGCTGGAAATTGAATTCAGAGCCTCTTGAAGAACAGCCATTGCTCAAGCCCTGAAAATTAATTTTTTTTTTTTTTTTGGTTTTTCGAGACAGGGTTTCTCTGTGGCTTTGGAGCCTGTCCTGGAACTAGCTCTG